>NW_027675201.1:0-43834 GCF_904066995.2 Poecilia reticulata | reverse complement strand
TAAATAACATAAAAAACGCTAATATTATTGCACCGCCTACGGTGGTGCACTAAAAGTTGAGGAATATGCAGACCTTTAATTTGAAATTTTCAGTAAGCTTCATTTTAACTACCTCACCAATTCAATGTGTAACAGTAGTTTGTTTAAACCAGTCACATAAAGCACAAAAGAGCAATTACCTGATGTGAAAAATGTCAAGACTTTTATTTTGAAATTTTTAGTAAGCTTCATTTTTCAGTAAGCTTCTTTTTTGTTACACATTGGATTAATGGCAACATTAATCCAATTCCCAAAACAGCAAGTAGTACTAATCCCAGCTCAGCCCTAATGTGTGGTATCAGAGAGTTCCGCCATGTTGTAATTCTTCTATAGTAATTAATCCTGTGTGTGTGCTGACCAAGGCAATGCACTAGGGGGCAGTGAAGTGCTATTCTTTGTGTTAATATACCTTTTCTCAGGTAATTCGATATCCTGAGAAAAGGAAACTTAACAATGCAAATATTATTCCACCGCCTATGGCGGTACACTATCCTGAGAGGAATATGCAGACTGTTTCTAACTGTTTGTAGCAGTTAGTTTTTCTGAACAAAGCAGTCCAAACATCTCCTTCCTGTTGAGGAACTGCAAGAGTGATCCAAAAACTGTTTGAAGCATATAGTCAAGGGGGGTGAAATGCTAAAGTTTGTGCTAGTGTTATTGAACTGCCTTGCTGCGCAAGGCAGTTCACTATCCTGAGCGATAAAAAGGTCAAAAAAGCTAAAAATTAATGCACCGCCTACGGCGGTACACTCATGTGAGAGGAATATACAGGTTTTTATTTTGAAAGTTTCAGTTAGCTTCATTTTAATGACCACACTAATTCAATGTGTAACAGTGGTTTGGTTAAACCAGTCATGTAAGGCCCAAAAGAACAATTGCTTGATGTAAAAATGGCCAAAGCTTTTATTTTGAAATTTTCAGTAAGCGTCATTATCAATGGCTACACTAATCCAGTCTGTAACAGTAATTTGGTAACACCAGTTTTTAAATCACCAGTAGAGCAATTGCAGGATGTAAAAATGATCAAGGCTTTTATTTTGAAAAATTTATTAAGCTTCATTGTAAATGGCCACACTAATCCAATGTTTAACAGTGGTTGTGATAACCACTTAATTAATAGCCCTCTGCTTTAACTGCCATAGTGTTTGTATTCTGACCCAGGAGCTGTTGCCATGTTCGGTTGCTATGGTAAATAGGCCACAGGGTGCCAGCTGTAAGAGAGACACAGGGGGAGACAATTCTATCTGTTTGAGCCAGCCAGTTTCACTAAAACAAGCACACTGAACGACCCCTTCCCATTCAAGATCCGTAAGGCCGATCCGAAAACAGTTTGAAGCGTATGAGAGGGCTATTTGTCGTCTCCGATAGTACCGTGATTCATATCTGTAGGTCATTCACAGGAATTGCACTGATGAGAGAAATATGGTGTGTGCAGAGCTCAGTAATTTTTAAATTAAATCTTTTTTTAAAAAAAAAGATTTAATTTAATTTTTTTTGTGATCAATTGTAATTTTCCCTAAATACAAAGTTATTATTTCAAAAATGCATCAGTAGTATTGTTCTTTAGGGGTTATATGATGTAACAATATTTTTTTACCTGCAGGAGTTGTCTACAGTAGAAGGAGGAACAGGGTCTTAGCTTAAAATGCTCATTTTAAGAAAGACTTAGGTACATATACTAACCAGAGACCAAAGCAAAAATGGGTAAAATGCTTATTTTAAGAAAGACTGATGTAAATGTACTAACCTGACAGGAAAAAGTTACTAAAAATTGCTAGAATGCTTATTTTAAATAAGACTGATGTAAACACAAAGTCAGATTTGATGAAAAAAGCAGTCTGAACGACCCCTTCCCCTACAAGATCCGTATGGCCGATGCAAAAACTGTTTGAAGCGTATGAGAGGGCTTTTTGTCTTCCCTGATATTTATTTCTCAGGATATTTATTGATATTTATTTCAGTAAACTACCTTGCTGCGCAAGGCAGTTCACTATCCTGAGAAATAAATAACAAAAACTTTAATATTATTGCACCGCCTACAGCGGTGCACTAAAATGGTGGGTCAAATGCTAATGTTTGTGCTAATGTTAATGAACTGCCTTGCTACGCAAGGCAGTTCACTATCCTGAGCAAAAAAAGGTAAAAAAAGCTGAGTATTATTGCACCGCCTACGGCGGTGCACTAACGTGAGGAATATTCAGACTTTTATTTTGAAACTTTCAGTAAACTTCATTTTAACTACCACACCAATCATAGTGTTACAGTAGTTTGTTTAAACCAGTCACATAAAGGCCAAAAGAGTAATGACCTGATGTGAAACATGTCAAGACTTTAGTTAGGAGTTAGTTAGGCTGCAAAGAAATATACAGGCTTTTATTATGAAATTTTCAGTAAGCTTAATTTTAAATGGCCACACTAATCCAATGTTTAACAGTGGTTGGGTTAAACCAGTGATATAATGTCCAGAAAACTCTGCCCTGCCTGTAGATTTAACATTCTGTTCACCATCCATCTGTAGTAACTCAAAAACCTATATAAAACACTGGAGATGAAGCGTCAGTTGGTCATGTCCCATAACTTTGCTCTGAAGCACCTGGACAGAAAACCGTAAACCCTAGAGAAATTTCGAAAACATTTTACCGGAGCAGACATGCGGTGCTATTTCCTGACCAACTTTCATACCAATAGCACAAGTTTTGTGGCCATGAGAGAGATTTCAAAATTATTTTTGGGTCAAAATTCCACCCTGTTCCTCACTCTAAAAAAGCGGCAGTTGGTTTCAGTTACACTCTAGGTTTCGGCAGTTGGAAATTTCGCTCGTTTTTCGCTTTTTACATCGCCGTCGTAACTCCGATCCCTTATAAAAGTAATAGCTCCCATCTCGGCATCGAGCCGCACGATTTGATACCACTTTTGTGGGTGGGCACGCAGCGGTACGAGCCGCATTAACGGTGACGGAAGAATAAACCTATAACTAGAAAATTCCTGCAGAAATTTTAAAGGGGCATGCCAAAGTGTGCCCGTCGGCTTTCAGCCAGTGTTTTTATGCTAAAAATTAGCATTAATGCTAAAGAAAGCTGCAACGTAGTCAATTAACTGTGGAGAGGAAGAAGCATGTTGACTAAGCTGTAGTTGTACCATTCATTATGTTAAAATTGATGCATGAGCTAAAATTTGCCAATATGCTAATGTTAGCTTAAATGCTGGCAGTAGCATGTGGAGCAACAGGACCATGTTGTTTTAATTTTACTACTCCATTCAGTACACTAAACATGTCTAATTAATGAGAAAATTAGCTAAAAGCTAACTTTAGGTAAAAATGCTAGTGCACTAGTCAAAGACAGTGAAATGATAACTTTTGTACTAATGCTAATAAACTGCCTTGCTGCGCACTATCACTATCCTGAGAAATAAATAACATAAAAAAGCTAATATTATTGCACCGCCTACGGCGGTACACTAACACCAGAGAATTATGCAGACTTTTATTTTGAAACTTTCAGTTAGCTTCATTTTAATGACTATGCTAATTCAATGTGCAACTGTGGTTTGTTTAAACCAGTCATGTAAGGCCCAAAAGAACAATTGCTTGATGTAAAAATGGCCAAAGCTTTTATTTTGAATTTTCAGTAAGCGTCATGATCAATGGCTACACTAATCCAGTCTGTAACAGTAATTTGGTAACACCAGTTTTTAAATCACCAGTAGAGCAATTGCAGTATGTAAAAATGATCAAGGCTTTTATTTTGAAAAATTTATTAAGCTTCATTGTAAATGGCCACACTAATCCAATGTTTAACAGTGGTTGTGTTAAACCACTTAATTAATAGCCCTCTGCTTTAACTGTATGTTTGCCATAGTGTTTGTATTCTGACCCAGGAGCTGTTGCCATGTTCGGTTGCTATGGTAAATAGGCCACAGGGTGCCAGCTGTAAGAGAGACACAGAGGGGGAGACAATTCTATCTGTTTGAGCCAGCCAGTTTCACTAAAACAAGCGCACTGAACGACCCCTTCCCATTCAAGATCCGTAAGGCCGATCCGAAAACGGTTTGAAGCGTATGAGAGGGCTACTTGTCGTCTCCGAAAGTACAGTGATTCATATCTGTGGGTCATTCACAGGAATTGCACTGATGAGAGAAATATGGTGTGTGCAGAGCTCAGTAATTTTTAAATTAAATCTTTTTTTTTTTTAAAGATTTAATTTAATTTTTTTTGTGATCAATTGTAATTTTCCCTAAATACAAAGTTATTATTTCAAAAATGCATCAGTAGTATTGTTCTTTAGGGGTTATATGATGTAACAATATTTTTTTTACCTGCAGGAGTTGTCTACAGTAGAAGGAGGAACAGGGTCTTAGCTTAAAATGCTCATTTTAAGAAAGACTTAGGTACATATACTAACCAGAGACCAAAGCAAAAATGGGTAAAATGCTTATTTTAAGAATGACTGATGTAAATGTACTAACCTGACAGGAAAAAGTTACTAAAAATTGCTAGAATGCTTATTTTAAATAAGACTGATGTAAACACAAAGTCAGATTTGATGAAAAAGCAGTCTGAACGACCCTTCCCCTACAAGATCCGTATGGCCGATGCAAAACTTTTTGAAGCGTATGAGATGGCTTTTTGTCTTCCCTGATATTTATTTCTCAGGATATTTATTGATATTTATTTCAGTAAACAGCCTTGCTGCGCAAGGCAGTTCACTATCCTGAGAAATAAATAACAAAAACTTTAATATTATTGCACCGCCTACGGCGGTGCACTAAAATGGTGTGTCAAATGCTAATGTTTGTGCTAATGTTAATGAACTGCCTTGCTACGCAAGGCAGTTCACTATCCTGAGCAAAAAAGGTAAAAAAAAGCTGAGTATTATTGCACCGCCTACGGCGGTGCACTAACGTGAGGAATATGCAGACTTTTATTTTGAAACTTTCAGTAAACTTCATTTTAACTACCACACCAAATCATAGTGTTACAGTAGTTTGTTTAAACCAGTCACATAAAGGCCAAAAGAGTAATGACCTGATGTGAAAAATGTCAAGGCTTTAGTTAGGAGTTAGTTAGGCTGCAAAGAAATATACAGGCTTTTATTATAAATTTTCAGTAAGCTTAATTTTAAATGGCCACACTAATCCAATGTGTAACAGTGGTTGGGTTAAAGCAGTGATATAATGCCAAGAAAACTCTGCCCAGCCTGCAGATATAACATTCTGTTCACCCTCCATCTGTAGTAACTCAAAAACCTATATAAAACACTGGGGATGAAGCGTCAGTTGGTCATGTCCCATAACTTTGCTCTGAAGCACCTGGACAGAAAACCGTAAGCCCTAGAGAAATTTTGAAAACATTTTACCGGAGCAGGCATGCGGTGCTATTTCCTGACCAACTTTCATACCAATAGCACAAGTTTTGCGGCCATGAGAGCGATTTCAAAATTATTTTTGGGTCAAAATTCCACTCTGTTCCTCACTCTAAAAAGCGGCAGTTGGTTTCAGTTACACTCTAACGTTTCGGCAGTTGGAAATTTCGCTCGTTTTTCGCTTTTTACGTCGCCATCGTAACTCCGATCCCAATAAAAGTAATAGCTCCCTTCTCGGGTACGAGCCGCACGTTTTGATACCACTTTTGTGGGTGGGCACGCAGCGGTACGAGCCGCATTAACGGTAATGGAAGAAGATGTTATAATAATAAACAGACATTCTATTGGGTGTAGAACAATAGGTGCCTGCCATGCAATGCATGGAGGCAGTACTGACTTGCTTCGCAAGTCAGTACTGCTCTCCTTATGCATTGCTATGGCATGCCCCTAACTAGAAAATTCCTGCAGAAATTTTAAAGGGCATGCCAAAGTGTGCCCGTCGGCTTTGACGCAGTGTTATGATGTTAAAATTAGCATTAATGCTAAAGAAAGCTGCAACGTAGTCAATTAACTGTGGAGAGGCAGAAGCATGTTGAATAAGCTGTAGTTGTACCATTCATTATGTTAAAATTGATGCATGAGCTAAAATTAGCCAATATGCTAATGTTAGCTTAAATGCTGGCAGTAGCATGTGGAGCAACAGGACAATGTTGTTTTAATTTTACTACTATATTCAGCACACTAAACATGTCTAATTAATGAGAAAATTGGCTAAAAGCTAACTTTAGGTGAAAATGCTAGTGTATTAGTGAAAGACAGTGAAATGATAACTTTTGTACTAATGCTAATGAACTGTCACTATCCTGAGAAATAAATAACATAAAAAACACTAATATTATTGCACCGCCTATGGCGGTGCACTAAAAGTTGAGGAATATACAGACTTTTAATTTGAAATTTTCAGTAAGCTTCATTTTAACTACCTCACCAATTTAATGTGTAACAGTAGTTTGTTTAAACCATGCGCATAAAGCACAAAAGAGCAATTACCTGATGTGAAAAATGTCAAGGCTTTTATTTTGAAATTTTTAGTAAGCTTCATAATTGTTACACATTGGATTAATGGCCACATTAATCCAATGTGTAACAGTCCAGCTATATAATGCCCAAAACAGCAAGTAGTTCTAAATGCCAGCTCAGCCCTAATGTGTGGTATCTGAGAGTTCCACCATGTTGTAGTTCTTCTATAGTAATTAATCCTCAGCCAACTGCTGTGTGTGTGCTGCGCAAGGCAATGCACTAGGGGGCAGTGAAGTGCTACTCTTTGTGCTAATATACTGAGAAAAAAAGGTTAAAAAAAAGTTCTTGCACCGCCTATGGCAGTGCACTGACACGAGAGGAGAATGCAGGCTTTTATTTTGAAAGTTTCAGTAAGCTTCATTTTAAGGACCACGCTAATTCAATGTGCAAGTCTGGTTTGTTTAAACTAGTACCATAAAGCCCAAAAGACCAATTACCTAACGTGAAAATTGTCGGAGCTTTTATTTGAAATTTTTAGTAAGCTTCATTTCAATTAGCCACACTTATCCAATGTGTAACTGTGGTTTGTATATTCCACCAATATAATGACCAAAACAGCAAGTAGATCTAAATGCCAGCTCATCCCTATGTGATATTTGAGAGTAGTTCTGACCTTCAGTCATTGTAATTCTAAAGAGCAGCTCAACTATCGTGTGAGTGAGACACAAAGAGAGAAACAGATTCTAACTGTTAGTTTTTCTGAACAAAGCAGTCCAAACATCTCCTTCCTGTTCAGGAACTGCAAGAGTGATCCAAAAACTGTTTGAAGGGGGTGAAATGCTAAAGTTTGTGCTAATGTTATTGAACTGCTTTGCTGCGCAAGGCAGTTCACTATCCTGAGCAGGCGGTGCACTCATGTGAGAGGAATATACAGGTTTTTATTTTGAAAGTTTCAATTAGCTTCATTTTAATGACCACACTAATTCAATGTGTAACAGTGGTTTGGTTAAACCAGTCATGTAAGGCCCAAAAGAACAATTGCTTGATGTAAAAATGGCCAAAGCTTTTATTTTGAAATTTTCAGTAAGCGTCATGATCAATGGCTACACTAATCCAGTCTGTAACAGTAATTTGGTAACACCAGTTTTTAAATCACCAGTAGAGCAATTGCAGGATGTAAAAATGATCAAGGCTTTTATTTTGAAAAATTTATTAAGCTTCATTGTAAATGGCCACACTAATCCAATGTTTAACAGTGGGTGTGTTAAACCACTTAAATAGTAGCCCTCTGCTTTAACTGTATGTTTGCCATAGAATGTTTGCTATCTGACCCAGGAGCTGTTGCCATGTTCGGTTGCTATGGTAAATAGGCCACAGGGTGCCAGCTGTAAGAGAGACACACAGGGGGAGACAATTCTATCTGTTTGAGCCAGCCAGTTTCACTAAAACAAGCACACTGAACGACCCCTTCCCATTCAAGATCCGTAAGGCCGATCCGAAAACCGTTTGAAGCGTATGAGAGGGCTATTTGTCGTCTCCCATAGTACCGTGATTCATATCTGTAGGTCATTCACAGGAATTGCACTGATGAGAGAAATATGGTGTGTGCAGAGCTCAGTAATTTTTCAAAAACCTATATTAAACACAGAGGAGGAGCGTCAGTTGGTCATGACCCGTCACTTTGCTCTGAAGCACCTGGACAGAAAACCGTAAGCCCTAGAGAAATTTCGAAAACATTTTACCGGAGCAGGCATTCTTTGCCTACGGCGGTGCACTAACCTCAGGGAAGTATGCACTTTTATTTTGAAACTTTCATTAAGCTTCATTTTAACTACCTTACCATTTCAATGTGTAACAGTAGTTTGTTTAAACCAGTCACAAAAAGGCCAAAAGAGTCATTGAAAAATGTCAAGGCTTGCTGCGCAAGGCAGTTTACTATCCTGACAAATAAATAACAAAAAAGTTTAATATTATTGCACCGCCTACGGCGGTGCACTAAAATGGCGGGTCAAATGCAAATGTTTGTGCTAATGTTAATGAACTGCCTTGCTGCGCAAGGCAGTTCACTATCCTGAGCGAAAAAAGGTAAAAAAAGCTGAATATTATTGCACCGCCTACGGCGGTGCACTAACGTGAGGAATATGCAGACTTTTATTTTGAAACTTTCAGTAAACTTCATTTTAACTACCACACCAAATCATAGTGTTACAGTAGTTTGTTTAAACCAGTCACATAAAGGCCAAAAGAGTAATGAATTGATGTGAAACATGTCAAGGCTTTAGTTAGGAGTTAGTTAGGCTGCAAAGAAATATACAGGCTTTTATTATAAAATTTTCAGTAAGCTTAATTTTAAATGGCCACACTAATCCAATGTGTAACAGTTGTTGGGTTAAACCAGTGATATAATGCCCAGAAAACTCTGCCCTGCCTGTAGATTTAACATTCTGTTCACCCTCCTTCTGTAGTAACTCAAAAACCTATATAAAACACTGGGGATGAAGCGTCAGTTGGTCATGTCCCATAACTTTGCTCTGAAGCACCTGGACAGAAAACCGTAAGCCCTAGAGAAATTTTGAAAACATTTTACCGGAGCAGACATGCGGTGCTATTTCCTGACCAACTTTCATACCAATAGCACAAGTTTTGCAGCCATGAGAGCGATTTCAAAATTATTTTTGGGTCAAAATTCCACTCTGTTCCTCACTCTAAAAAGCGGCAGTTGGTTTCAGTTACACTCTAGGGTTTCGGCAGTTGGAAATTTCGCTCGTTTTTCGCTTTTTACGTCGCCATCGTAACTCCGATCCCCAATAAAAGTAATAGCTCCCTTCTCGGGTACGAGCCGCACGTTTTGATACCACTTTTGTGGGTGGGCACGCAGCGGTACGAGCCGCATTAACGGTAATGGAAGAAGATGTTATAATAATAAACAGACATTCTATTGGGTGTAGAACAATAGGTGCCTGCCATGCAATGCATGGAGGCAGTACTGACTTGCTTCGCAAGTCAGTACTGCTCTCCTTATGCATTGCTATGGCATGCCCCTAACTAGAAAATTCCTGCAGAAATTTTAAAGGGGCATGCCAAAGTGTGCCCGTCGGCTTTGAGCCAGTGTTTTTATACTAAAAATTAGCATTAATGCTAAAGAAAGCTGCAACGTAGTCAATAACCTGTGGAGAGGCAGAAGCATGTAGAATAATCTGTACTTGTACCATTCATTATGTTAAATTGATGCATATGCTAAAATTAGCCAATATGCTAATGTTAGCTCAAATGCTGGCAGTAGGATGTGGAGCAACACGACCATGTTGTTTTAATTTTACTACTCTATTCAGTATACTAAACATTTCTAATTAATGAGAAAATTAGGTAAAAGCTAACTTTAGGTAAAAGTGCTAGTGCACTAGTCATAGACAGTGAAATGCTAACTTTTGTACAAATGCTAATGACCTGCCTTGCTGAGCATCACCGCTCTTTTCCTACGAATCCTCTTCTGCTCTCTGTCAGGTTTGTGATCTGTAGCATCGCAGGCGCTGCGTCTGTGCCGCTGGTTCCTTAAAGGAGCAGCGACGTTATTTTCTGTCCATAGACTTTTAATCAGCTATTTATTCTTATTTATGTCAGATTTTAACATGGGGGACATATGTGTAATGGTTATAGTCTTGAATCAGTAGTATAATGCTGAAAACACAAGCAGTTGTAAATACCAGTAAACCCTACAGTGCAGTCCTGGGAGCTGCAGTTCCAGACACTCTGTTCTTCTGTTGCTATGGTAATTAATCCCCTGCAGCTGTGAGAGCCAAAGAGCGGGAAAATCCTCTTCAGACACAGTTTCTATACTTGGGAGACACCAGGCGTCAGTCTGAAGGACCCTGACAAAAAGCATAAGCCCTAGCAAATTTTTGTAAACATTGTACATGAGCAGGCATGTGTATCTATGTTATGACCAACTTTCAGACCAATAGGGCGATATTTATGCCTGTGAGGGGGATTTAAAAAGGGTTTTTGAGTCAGCCATAAACAGTCCTGTGTGTGTGTTTCATAGAGAAAGATTACTGATTCTGTGAGACACAAAATCTCAAATTTTTCGTTTTTATTAATTTATGTAATCATTTTAACTCCAATCCCCAATAAAAGTAATAGCTCACTTGCCGGGATTGAGCCGCACGTTTTGATACCACTTTTGTGGGTCAGCATGCAGCGGTACGAGCCGCATTAACGGTAACGGAAGAATAATAAATTATATTTATAATAATAAAGAGACATTCTATTGGGTGTAGAACAATAGGTGCCTGCCATGCAATGCATGGAGGCAGTACTGACTTGCTTCGCAAGTCAGTACTGCTCTCCTTATGCATTGCTATGGCATGCCCCTAACTAGAAAATTCCTGCAGAAATTTTAAAGGGGCATGCCAAAGTGTGCCCGTCGGCTTTGAGCCAGTGTTTTTATACTAAAAATTAGCATTAATGCTAAAGAAAGCTGCAACGTAGTCAATAACCTGTGGAGAGGCAGAAGCATGTAGAATAATCTGTACTTGTACCATTCATTATGTTAAAATTGATGCATATGCTAAAATTAGCCAATATGCTAATGTTAGCTCAAATGCTGGCAGTAGGATGTGGAGCAACACGACCATGTTGTTTTAATTTTACTACTCTATTCAGTATACTAAACATTTCTAATTAATGAGAAAATTAGGTAAAAGCTAACTTTAGGTAAAAGTGCTAGTGCACTAGTCATAGACAGTGAAATGCTAACTTTTGTACAAATGCTAATGACCTGCCTTGCTGAGCATCACCGCTCTTTTCCTACGAATCCTCTTCCGCTCTCTGTCAGGTTTGTGATCTGTAGCATCGCAGGCGCTGCGTCTGTGCCGCTGGTTCCTTAAAGGAGCAGCGACGTTATTTTCTGTCCATAGACTTTTAATCAGCTATTTATTCTTATTTATGTCAGATTTTAACATGGGGGACATATGTGTAATGGTTATAGTCTTGAATCAGTAGTATAATGCTGAAAACACAAGCAGTTGTAAATACCAGAAAACCCTACAGTGCAGTCCTGGGGAGCTGCAGTTCCAGACACTCTGTTCTTCTGTTGCTATGGTAATTAATCCCCTGCAGCTGTGAGAGCCAAAGAGCGGGAAAATCCTCTTCAGACACAGTTTCTATACTTGGGAGACACCAGGCGTCAGTCTGAAGGACCCTGACAAAAAGCATAAGCCCTAGCAAATTTTTGTAAACATTGTACATGAGCAGGCATGTGTATCTATGTTATGACCAACTTTCAGACCAATAGGGCGATATTTATGCCTGTGAGGGGGATTTAAAAAGGGTTTTTGAGTCAGCCATAAACAGTCCTGTGTGTGTGTTTCATAGAGAAAGATTACTGATTCTGTGAGACACAAAATCTCAAATTTTTTAGTTTTTATTAATTTATGTAATCATTTTAACTCCAATCCCCAATAAAAGTAATAGCTCCCTTCTCGGGTACGAGCCGCACGTTTTGATACCACTTTTGTGGGTGGGCACACAGCGGTACGAGCCGCATTAACGGTGACGGAAGAATAAATATATAATAATAATAATAAAGAGGCGTTCTATTGGGTGTAGAACAATAGGTGCCTGCCATGCAATGCATGGAGGCAGTGTCAGTACTGCTCTCCTTATGCATTGCTATGGCATGCCCCTAACTAGAAAATTCCTGCAGAAATTTTAAAGGGGCATGCCAAAGTGTGCCCGTCGGCTTTGAGCCAGCGTTACGATGCTAAAAATTAGCATTAATGCTAAAGAAAGCTGCAATGTAGTCAATTACCTGTGGAGAGGCAGAAGCATGTTGACTAAGCTGTACTTGTACCATTCATTATGTTAAAATTAATGCATAAGCTAAAATTTGCCAATATACCAATGTTAGCCTAAATGCTGGCAGTAGCATGTGGAGCAACAGGACCATGTTGTTTTAATTTTACTACTCCATTCAGTATACTAAACATGTCTAATTAATGAGAAAATTAGCTAAAAGCTAACTATAGGTGAAAGTGCTAGTGCACTAGTCAAAGACAGTGAAATGCTAACTTTTGTACAAATGCTAATGAATTGCCTTGCTGCGCAAGGCAGTTCACTATCCTGAGAAATAAATAACATAAAAAACGCTAATATTATTGCACCGCCTACGGTGGTGCACTAAAAGTTGAGGAATATGCAGACCTTTAATTTGAAATTTTCAGTAAGCTTCATTTTAACTACCTCACCAATTCAATGTGTAACAGTAGTTTGTTTAAACCAGTCACATAAAGCACAAAAGAGCAATTACCTGATGTGAAAAATGTCAAGACTTTTATTTTGAAATTTTTAGTAAGCTTCATTTTTCAGTAAGCTTCTTTTTTGTTACACATTGGATTAATGGCAACATTAATCCAATTCCCAAAACAGCAAGTAGTACTAAATCCCAGCTCAGCCCTAATGTGTGGTATCAGAGAGTTCCGCCATGTTGTAATTCTTCTATAGTAATTAATCCTGTGTGTGTGCTGACCAAGGCAATGCACTAGGGGGCAGTGAAGTGCTATTCTTTGTGTTAATATACCTTTTCTCAGGTAATTCGATATCCTGAGAAAAGGAAACTTAACAATGCAAATATTATTCCACCGCCTATGGCGGTACACTATCCTGAGAGGAATATGCAGACTGTTTCTAACTGTTTGTAGCAGTTAGTTTTTCTGAACAAAGCAGTCCAAACATCTCCTTCCTGTTGAGGAACTGCAAGAGTGATCCAAAAACTGTTTGAAGCATATAGTCAAGGGGGGTGAAATGCTAAAGTTTGTGCTAGTGTTATTGAACTGCCTTGCTGCGCAAGGCAGTTCACTATCCTGAGCGATAAAAAGGTCAAAAAAGCTAAAAATTAATGCACCGCCTACGGCGGTACACTCATGTGAGAGGAATATACAGGTTTTTATTTTGAAAGTTTCAGTTAGCTTCATTTTAATGACCACACTAATTCAATGTGTAACAGTGGTTTGGTTAAACCAGTCATGTAAGGCCCAAAAGAACAATTGCTTGATGTAAAAATGGCCAAAGCTTTTATTTTGAAATTTTCAGTAAGCGTCATTATCAATGGCTACACTAATCCAGTCTGTAACAGTAATTTGGTAACACCAGTTTTTAAATCACCAGTAGAGCAATTGCAGGATGTAAAAATGATCAAGGCTTTTATTTTGAAAAATTTATTAAGCTTCATTGTAAATGGCCACACTAATCCAATGTTTAACAGTGGTTGTGATAAACCACTTAATTAATAGCCCTCTGCTTTAACTGCCATAGTGTTTGTATTCTGACCCAGGAGCTGTTGCCATGTTCGGTTGCTATGGTAAATAGGCCACAGGGTGCCAGCTGTAAGAGAGACACAGGGGGAGACAATTCTATCTGTTTGAGCCAGCCAGTTTCACTAAAACAAGCACACTGAACGACCCCTTCCCATTCAAGATCCGTAAGGCCGATCCGAAAACAGTTTGAAGCGTATGGGAGGGCTATTTGTCGTCTCCCATAGTACCGTGATTCATATCTGTAGGTCATTCACAGTAATTGCACTGATGAGAGAAATATGGTGTGTGCAGAGCTCAGTAATTTTTAAATTAAATCTTTTTTTAAAAAAAAAAGATTTAATTTAATTTTTTTGTGATCAATTGTAATTTTCCCCAAATACAAAGTTATTATTTCAAAAATGCATCAGTAGTATTGTTCTTTAGGGGTTATATGATGTAACAATATTTTTTTTACCTGCAGGAGTTGTCTACAGTAGAAGGAGGAACAGGGTCTTAGCTTAAAATGCTCATTTTAAGAAAGACTTAGGTACATATACTAACCAGAGACCAAAGCAAAAATGGGTAAAATGCTTATTTTAAGAAAGACTGATGTAAATGTACTAACCTGACAGGAAAAAGTTACTAAAAATTGCTAGAATGCTTATTTTAAATAAGACTGATGTAAACACAAAGTCAGATTTGATGAAAAAAGCAGTCTGAACGACCCCTTCCCCTACAAGATCCGTATGGCCGATGCAAAAACTGTTTGAAGCGTATGAGAGGGCTTTTTGTCTTCCCTGATATTTATTTCTCAGGATATTTATTGATATTTATTTCAGTAAACTACCTTGCTGCGCAAGGCAGTTCACTATCCTGAGAAATAAATAACAAAAACTTTAATATTATTGCACCGCCTACAGCGGTGCACTAAAATGGTGGGTCAAATGCTAATGTTTGTGCTAATGTTAATGAACTGCCTTGCTACGCAAGGCAGTTCACTATCCTGAGCAAAAAAAGGTAAAAAAAGCTGAGTATTATTGCACCGCCTACGGCGGTGCACTAACGTGAGGAATATTCAGACTTTTATTTTGAAACTTTCAGTAAACTTCATTTTAACTACCACACCAAATCATAGTGTTACAGTAGTTTGTTTAAACCAGTCACATAAAGGCCAAAAGAGTAATGACCTGATGTGAAACATGTCAAGACTTTAGTTAGGAGTTAGTTAGGCTGCAAAGAAATATACAGGCTTTTATTATGAAATTTTCAGTAAGCTTAATTTTAAATGGCCACACTAATCCAATGTTTAACAGTGGTTGGGTTAAACCAGTGATATAATGTCCAGAAAACTCTGCCCTGCCTGTAGATTTAACATTCTGTTCACCATCCATCTGTAGTAACTCAAAAACCTATATAAAACACTGGAGATGAAGCGTCAGTTGGTCATGTCCCATAACTTTGCTCTGAAGCACCTGGACAGAAAACCGTAAACCCTAGAGAAATTTCGAAAACATTTTACCGGAGCAGACATGCGGTGCTATTTCCTGACCAACTTTCATACCAATAGCACAAGTTTTGTGGCCATGAGAGAGATTTCAAAATTATTTTTGGGTCAAAATTCCACCCTGTTCCTCACTCTAAAAAAGCGGCAGTTGGTTTCAGTTACACTCTAGGTTTCGGCAGTTGGAAATTTCGCTCGTTTTTCGCTTTTTACATCGCCGTCGTAACTCCGATCCCTTATAAAAGTAATAGCTCCCATCTCGGCATCGAGCCGCACGATTTGATACCACTTTTGTGGGTGGGCACGCAGCGGTACGAGCCGCATTAACGGTGACGGAAGAATAAACCTATAACTAGAAAATTCCTGCAGAAATTTTAAAGGGGCATGCCAAAGTGTGCCCGTCGGCTTTGACGCAGCGTTATGATGTTAAAAATTAGCATTAATGCTAAAGAAAGCTGCAACGTAGTCAATTAACTGTGGAGAGGCAGAAGCATGTTGACTAAGCTGTAGTTGTACCATTCATTATGTTAAAATTGATGCATGAGCTAAAATTAGCCAATATGCTAATGTTAGTTTAAATGCTGGCAGTAGCATGTGGAGCAACAGGACCATGTTGTTTAAATTTTACTACTCCATTCAGTACACTAAACATGTCTAATTAATGAGAAAATTAGCTAAAAGCTAACTATAGGTAAAAGTGCTAGTACACTAGTCAAAGGAAGTGAAATGCTAATGTTTGTGCTAATGTTAATGAACTGCCTTGCTGTGCAAGGCAGTTCACTATACTGAGAAATAAATAACATAAAAAACACTAATATTATTGCACTGCCTACGGCGGTGCACTAACACGAGAGGAATATGCAGGCTTTTATTTTGAAACTTTCAGTTAGCTTCATTTTAATGACTATGGTAATTCAATGTGCAACTGTGGTCATGTAAGGCCCAAAAGAACAATTGCTCGATGTAAAAATGGCCAAAGCTTTTATTTTGAAATTTTCAGTAAGCGTCATAATCAATGGCTACACTAATCCAGTCTGTAACAGTAATTTGGTAACACCAGTTTTTAAATCACCAGTAGAGCAATTGCAGTATGTAAAAATGATCAAGGCTTTTATTTTGAAAAAATTATTAAGCTTCATTGTAAATGGCCACACTAATCCAATGTTTAACAGTGGTTGTGTTAAACCACTTAAATAGTAGCCCTCTGCTTTAACTGTATGTTTGCCATAGAATGTTTGCTATCTGACCCAGGAGCTGTTGCCATGTTCGGTTGCTATGGTAAATAGGCCACAGGGTGCCAGCTGTAAGAGAGACACACAGGGGGAGACAATTCTATCTGTTTGAGCCAGCCAGTTTCACTAAAACAAGCACACTGAACGACCCCTTCCCATTCAAGATCCGTAAGGCCGATCCGAAAACCGTTTGAAGCGTATGAGAGGGCTATTTGTCGTCTCCGATAGTACAGTGATTCATATCTGTACGTCATTCACAGTAATTGCACTGATGAGAGAAATATGGTGTGTGCAGAGCTCAGTAATTTTAAATTAAATCTTTTTTTTTTAAAAGATTTAATTTAATTTTTTTGTGATCAATTGTAATTTTCCCTAAATACAAAGTTATTATTTCAAAAATGCATCAGTAGTATTGTTCTTTAGGGGTTATATGATGTAACAATATTTTTTTACCTGCAGGAGTTGTCTTCAGTAGAAGGAGGAACAGGGTCTTAGCTTAAAATGCTCATTTTAAGAAAGACTTAGGTACATATACTAACCAGAGACCAAAGCAAAAATGGGTAAAATGCTTATTTTAAGAATGACTGATGTAAACACAAAGTCAAATTTGATGAAAAAAGCAGTCTGAACGACCCCTTCCCCTACAAGATCCGTATGGCCGATGCAAAAACTGTTTGAAGCGTATGAGATGGCTTTTTGTCTTCCCTGATATTTATTTCTCAAGATATTTATTGATATTTATTTCAGTAAACTGCCTTGCGCAGCAAGGCAGTTTACTTTCCTGAGAAATAAATAACAAAAAACTTTAATATTATTGCACCGCCTATGGCGGTGCACTAATATGGTGGGTCAAATGCTAATGTTTGTGGTAATGTTAATGAACTGCCTTGCTGCGCAAGGCAGTTCACTATCCTGAGCGAAAAAAAAGGTAAAAAAAGCTGAATATTATTGCACCGCCTTTGGCGGTGCACTAACGTGAGAGGAATATGCAGACTTTTATTTTGAAACTTTCAGTAAACTTCATTTTAACTACCACACCAAATCATAGTGTTACAGTAGTTTGTTTAAACCAGTCACATAAAGGCCAAAAGAGTAATGACCTGATGTGAAAAATGTCAAGGCTTTAGTTAGGAGTTAGTTAGGCTGCAAAGAAATATACAGGCTTTTATTATGAAATTTTCAGTAAGCTTAATTTTAAATGGCCACACTAATCCAATGTGTAACAGTGGTTGGGTTAAACCAGTGATATAATGCCAAGAAAACTCTGCCCTGCCTGTAGATTTAACATTCTGTTCACCCTCCATCTGTAGTAACTCAAAAACCTATATAAAACACTGGGGATGAAGCGTCAGTTGGTCATGTCCCATCACTTTGCTCTGAAGCACCTGGACAGAAAACCGTAAGCCCTAGAGAAATTTTGAAAACATTTTACCGGAGCAGACATGCGGTGCTATTTCCTGACCAACTTTCATACCAATAGCACAAGTTTTGCGGCCATGAGAGCGATTTCAAAATTATTTTTGGGTCAAAATTCCACCCTGTTCCTCACTCTAAAAAGCGGCAGTTGGTTTCAGTTACACTCTAGGGTTTCGGCAGTTGGAAATTTTGCTCGTTTTTCGCTTTTACGTCGCCATCCTAACTCCGATCCCCAATAAAAGTAATAGCTCCCTTCTTGGGTACGAGCCGCACGTTTTGATACCACTTTTGTGGGTGGGCACGCAGCGGTACGAGCCGCATTAACGGTAATGGAAGAAGATGTTATAATAATAAACAGACATTCTATTGGGTGTAGAACAATAGGTGCCTGCCATGCAATGCATGGAGGCAGTACTGACTTGCTTCGCAAGTCAGTACTGCTCTCCTTATGCATTGCTATGGCATGCCCCTAATAATAAAGAGGCGTTCTATTAGGTGTAGAACAATAGGTGCCTGCCATGCAATGCATGGAGGCAGTACTGACTTGCTTCGCAAGTCAGTACTGCTCTCCTTATGCATTGCTATGGCATGCCCCTAACTAGAAAATTCCTGCAGAAATTTTAAAGGGGCATGCCAAAGTGTGCCCGTCGGCTTTGAGCCAGTGTTTTTATACTAAAAATTAGCATTAATGCTAAAGAAAGCTGCAACGTAGTCAATAACCTGTGGAGAGGCAGAAGCATGTAGAATAATCTGTACTTGTACCATTCATTATGTTAAAATTGATGCATATGCTAAAATTAGCCAATATGCTAATGTTAGCTCAAATGCTGGCAGTAGGATGTGGAGCAACACGACCATGTTGTTTTAATTTTACTACTCTATTCAGTATACTAAACATTTCTAATTAATGAGAAAATTAGGTAAAAGCTAACTTTAGGTAAAAGTGCTAGTGCACTAGTCATAGACAGTGAAATGCTAACTTTTGTACAAATGCTAATGACCTGCCTTGCTGAGCATCACCGCTCTTTTCCTACGAATCCTCTTCTGCTCTCTGTCAGGTTTGTGATCTGTAGCATCGCAGGCGCTGCGTCTGTGCCGCTGGTTCCTTAAAGGAGCAGCGACGTTATTTTCTGTCCATAGACTTTTAATCAGCTATTTATTCTTATTTATGTCAGATTTTAACATGGGGGACATATGTGTAATGGTTATAGTCTTGAATCAGTAGTATAATGCTGAAAACACAAGCAGTTGTAAATACCAGTAAACCCTACAGTGCAGTCCTGGGGAGCTGCAGTTCCAGACACTCTGTTCTTCTGTTGCTATGGTAATTAATCCCCTGCAGCTGTGAGAGCCAAAGAGCGGGAAAATCCTCTTCAGACACAGTTTCTATACTTGGGAGACACCAGGCGTCAGTCTGAAGGACCCTGACAAAAAGCATAAGCCCTAGCAAATTTTTGTAAACATTGTACATGAGCAGGCATGTGTATCTATGTTATGACCAACTTTCAGACCAATAGGGCGATATTTATGCCTGTGAGGGGGATTTAAAAAGGGTTTTTGAGTCAGCCATAAACAGTCCTGTGTGTGTGTTTCATAGAGAAAGATTACTGATTCTGTGAGACACAAAATCTCAAATTTTTTCGTTTTTATTAATTTATGTAATCATTTTAACTCCAATCCCCAATAAAAGTAATAGCTCACTTGCCGGGATTGAGCCGCACGTTTTGATACCACTTTTGTGGGTCAGCATGCAGCGGTACGAGCCGCATTAACGGTAACGGAAGAATAATAAATTATATTTACTAGAAAATTCCTGCAGAAATTTTAAAGGGGCATGCCAAAGTGTGCCCGTCGGCTTTGACGCAGCGTTATGATGTTAAAAATTAGCATTAAGCAATCATGCTTAAGAAAGCTTCAGTGTGGTCAATAACCTGCGGGGAGTCAGAAGCATGTTTTCTTAAGCTGTACTCGTACGGTAGTATGAGCATTTTTGCTCATTTTAGTATGTTGCATAAGCTAAAATGAGCCAAAATGCTAACAATAGCATGAATGCTATTGGAGCATCAGTAGCATGTTGTCTGTCATTACTTGCGTCACACATGGCAGACCAATCCTTGCTCCGACCAAGCTTCCAACCAACAAAAAAACCTGACCTGTGTAACAGGTCACAAACACGAAAAAAGTCTTTTTAAATCCTGAAATTATTCAAATAAATTCTTCATAAACCCAATATATTACCCGGATAACAGTTTATATATTAACCTGATAACAGTTTATGACGGAGTATTTCCTTGCAAACGGCTACGTTTTTAGCCTTAGCTCTCTGCTAAAAGGAAAAGTACAACACGATGAAAATGTAAGAAAATAAAACAAAACTCACCAAAACCGATGTAACTTAGTTCTCATTAAATCCCAGTCAGTTTTCGACCAGGTAATTTATGTTTTCTCAACTATATTAAGCGTTTCCGTTCATCACCGCTCTTTTCCTACGAATCCTCTTCTGCTCTCTGTCAGGTTTGTGATCTGTAGCATCACCCAGGCGCCGCGTCTGTGCCGCTGGTTCCTTAAAGGAGCAGCGACGTTATTTTCTGTCCACAGACTTTTAATCAACTATTTATTCTTATTTATGTCAGATTTTAACATGGGGGGACATATGTGTAATGGTTATAGTCTTGAATCAGTAGTATAATGCTGAAAACACAAGAAGTTGTAAATACCAGTAAACCCTACAGTGCAGTCCTGGGTAGCTGCAGTTCCAGACACTGTGTTCTTCTGTTGCTATGGTAATTAATCCCCTGCAGCTGTGAGAGCCAAAGAGCGGGAAAATGCTCTTCAGACACAGTTTCTATACTTGGGAGACACCAGGCGTCAGTCTGAAGGACCCTGACAAAAGACACAAGCACTAGCAAATTTTTGTAAACATTGTACATGAGCAGGCATGTGTATCTATGTTATGACCAACTTTCAGATCAATAGGGCGATATTTATGCCTGTGAGGGGATTTAAAAAGGGTTTTTGAGTCAGCCATAAACAGTCCTGTGTGTGTGTTTCATAGAGAAAGATTACTGATTCTGTGAGACACAAAATCTCAAATTTTTCGTTTTTATTAATTTATGTAATCATTTTAACTCCAATCCCCAATAAAAGTAATAGCTCCCTTCTCGGGTACGAGCCGCACGTTTTGATACCACTTTTGTGGGTGGGTACGCAGCGGTACGAGCCGCATTAACGGTGACGGAAGAATAAATATATAATAATAATAATAAAGAGGCGTTCTATTGGGTGTAGAACAATAGGTGCCTGCCATGCAATGCATGGAGGCAGTACTGACTTGCTTCGCAAGTCAGTACTGCTCTCCTTATGCATTGCTATGGCATGCCCCTAACTAGAAAATTCCTGCAGAAATTTTAAAGGGGCATGCCAAAGTGTGCCCGTCGGCTTTGACGCAGCGTTATGATGTTAAAAATTAGCATTAATGCTAAAGAAAGCTGCAACGTAGTCAATTAACTGTGGAGAGGCAGAAGCATGTTGACTAAGCTGTAGTTGTACCATTCATTATGTTAAAATTGATGCATGAGCTAAAATTAGCCAATATGCTAATGTTAGTTTAAATGCTGGCAGTAGCATGTGGAGCAACAGGACCATGTTGTTTAAATTTTACTACTCCATTCAGTACACTAAACATGTCTAATTAATGAGAAAATTAGCTAAAAGCTAACTATAGGTAAAAGTGCTAGTACACTAGTCAAAGGAAGTGAAATGCTAATGTTTGTGCTAATGTTAATGAACTGCCTTGCTGTGCAAGGCAGTTCACTATACTGAGAAATAAATAACATAAAAACACTAATATTATTGCACTGCCTACGGCGGTGCACTAACACGAGAGGAATATGCAGGCTTTTATTTTGAAACTTTCAGTTAGCTTCATTTTAATGACTATGGTAATTCAATGTGCAACTGTGGTCATGTAAGGCCCAAAAGAACAATTGCTCGATGTAAAAATGGCCAAAGCTTTTATTTTGAAATTTTCAGTAAGCGTCATAATCAATGGCTACACTAATCCAGTCTGTAACAGTAATTTGGTAACACCAGTTTTTAAATCACCAGTAGAGCAATTGCAGTATGTAAAAATGATCAAGGCTTTTATTTTGAAAAAATTATTAAGCTTCATTGTAAATGGCCACACTAATCCAATGTTTAACAGTGGTTGTGTTAAACCACTTAAATAGTAGCCCTCTGCTTTAACTGTATGTTTGCCATAGAATGTTTGCTATCTGACCCAGGAGCTGTTGCCATGTTCGGTTGCTATGGTAAATAGGCCACAGGGTGCCAGCTGTAAGAGAGACACAGGGGGAGACAATTCTATCTGTTTGAGCCAGCCAGTTTCACTAAAACAAGCACACTGAACGACCCCTTCCCATTCAAGATCCGTAAGGCCGATCCGAAAACCGTTTGAAGCGTATGAGAGGGCTATTTGTCGTCTCCGATAGTACAGTGATTCATATCTGTACGTCATTCACAGTAATTGCACTGATGAGAGAAATATGGCGTGTGCAGAGCTCAGTAATTTTTAAATTAAATCTTTTTTTTTTAAAAGATTTAATTTAATTTTTTTGTGATCAATTGTAATTTTCCCTAAATACAAAGTTATTATTTCAAAAATGCATCAGTAGTATTGTTCTTTAGGGGTTATATGATGTAACAATATTTTTTTACCTGCAGGAGTTGTCTTCAGTAGAAGGAGGAACAGGGTCTTAGCTTAAAATGCTCATTTTAAGAAAGACTTAGGTACATATACTAACCAGAGACCAAAGCAAAAATGGGTAAAATGCTTATTTTAAGAATGACTGATGTAAACACAAAGTCAAATTTGATGAAAAAAGCAGTCTGAACGACCCCTTCCCCTACAAGATCCGTATGGCCGATGCAAAAACTGTTTGAAGCGTATGAGATGGCTTTTTGTCTTCCCTGATATTTATTTCTCAAGATATTTATTGATATTTATTTCAGTAAACTGCCTTGCGCAGCAAGGCAGTTTACTTTCCTGAGAAATAAATAACAAAAAACTTTAATATTATTGCACCGCCTATGGCGGTGCACTAATATGGTGGGTCAAATGCTAATGTTTGTGGTAATGTTAATGAACTGCCTTGCTGCGCAAGGCAGTTCACTATCCTGAGCGAAAAAAAAGGTAAAAAAAGCTGAATATTATTGCACCGCCTTTGGCGGTGCACTAACGTGAGAGGAATATGCAGACTTTTATTTTGAAACTTTCAGTAAACTTCATTTTAACTACCACACCAAATCATAGTGTTACAGTAGTTTGTTTAAACCAGTCACATAAAGGCCAAAAGAGTAATGACCTGATGTGAAAAATGTCAAGGCTTTAGTTAGGAGTTAGTTAGGCTGCAAAGAAATATACAGGCTTTTATTATGAAATTTTCAGTAAGCTTAATTTTAAATGGCCACACTAATCCAATGTGTAACAGTGGTTGGGTTAAACCAGTGATATAATGCCAAGAAAACTCTGCCCTGCCTGTAGATTTAACATTCTGTTCACCCTCCATCTGTAGTAACTCAAAAACCTATATAAAACACTGGGGATGAAGCGTCAGTTGGTCATGTCCCATCACTTTGCTCTGAAGCACCTGGACAGAAAACCGTAAGCCCTAGAGAAATTTTGAAAACATTTTACCGGAGCAGACATGCGGTGCTATTTCCTGACCAACTTTCATACCAATAGCACAAGTTTTGCGGCCATGAGAGCGATTTCAAAATTATTTTTGGGTCAAAATTCCACCCTGTTCCTCACTCTAAAAAGCGGCAGTTGGTTTCAGTTACACTCTAGGGTTTCGGCAGTTGGAAATTTTGCTCGTTTTTCGCTTTTTACGTCGCCATCCTAACTCCGATCCCCAATAAAAGTAATAGCTCCCTTCTTGGGTACGAGCCGCACGTTTTGATACCACTTTTGTGGGTGGGCACGCAGCGGTACGAGCCGCATTAACGGTAATGGAAGAAGATGTTATAATAATAAACAGACATTCTATTGGGTGTAGAACAATAGGTGCCTGCCATGCAATGCATGGAGGCAGTACTGACTTGCTTCGCAAGTCAGTACTGCTCTCCTTATGCATTGCTATGGCATGCCCCTAATAATAAAGAGGCGTTCTATTAGGTGTAGAACAATAGGTGCCTGCCATGCAATGCATGGAGGCAGTACTGACTTGCTTCGCAAGTCAGTACTGCTCTCCTTATGCATTGCTATGGCATGCCCCTAACTAGAAAATTCCTGCAGAAATTTTAAAGGGGCATGCCAAAGTGTGCCCGTCGGCTTTGAGCCAGTGTTTTTATACTAAAAATTAGCATTAATGCTAAAGAAAGCTGCAACGTAGTCAATAACCTGTGGAGAGGCAGAAGCATGTAGAATAATCTGTACTTGTACCATTCATTATGTTAAAATTGATGCATATGCTAAAATTAGCCAATATGCTAATGTTAGCTCAAATGCTGGCAGTAGGATGTGGAGCAACACGACCATGTTGTTTTAATTTTACTACTCTATTCAGTATACTAAACATTTCTAATTAATGAGAAAATTAGGTAAAAGCTAACTTTAGGTAAAAGTGCTAGTGCACTAGTCATAGACAGTGAAATGCTAACTTTTGTACAAATGCTAATGACCTGCCTTGCTGAGCATCACCGCTCTTTTCCTACGAATCCTCTTCTGCTCTCTGTCAGGTTTGTGATCTGTAGCATCGCAGGCGCTGCGTCTGTGCCGCTGGTTCCTTAAAGGAGCAGCGACGTTATTTTCTGTCCATAGACTTTTAATCAGCTATTTATTCTTATTTATGTCAGATTTTAACATGGGGGACATATGTGTAATGGTTATAGTCTTGAATCAGTAGTATAATGCTGAAAACACAAGCAGTTGTAAATACCAGTAAACCCTACAGTGCAGTCCTGGGGAGCTGCAGTTCCAGACACTCTGTTCTTCTGTTGCTATGGTAATTAATCCCCTGCAGCTGTGAGAGCCAAAGAGCGGGAAAATCCTCTTCAGACACAGTTTCTATACTTGGGAGACACCAGGCGTCAGTCTGAAGGACCCTGACAAAAAGCATAAGCCCTAGCAAATTTTTGTAAACATTGTACATGAGCAGGCATGTGTATCTATGTTATGACCAACTTTCAGACCAATAGGGCGATATTTATGCCTGTGAGGGGGATTTAAAAAGGGTTTTTGAGTCAGCCATAAACAGTCCTGTGTGTGTGTTTCATAGAGAAAGATTACTGATTCTGTGAGACACAAAATCTCAAATTTTTTCGTTTTTATTAATTTATGTAATCATTTTAACTCCAATCCCCAATAAAAGTAATAGCTCACTTGCCGGGATTGAGCCGCACGTTTTGATACCACTTTTGTGGGTCAGCATGCAGCGGTACGAGCCGCATTAACGGTAACGGAAGAATAATAAATTATATTTACTAGAAAATTCCTGCAGAAATTTTAAAGGGGCATGCCAAAGTGTGCCCGTCGGCTTTGACGCAGCGTTATGATGTTAAAAATTAGCATTAAGCAATCATGCTTAAGAAAGCTTCAGTGTGGTCAATAACCTGCGGGGAGTCAGAAGCATGTTTTCTTAAGCTGTACTCGTACGGTAGTATGAGCATTTTTGCTCATTTTAGTATGTTGCATAAGCTAAAATGAGCCAAAATGCTAACAATAGCATGAATGCTATTGGAGCATCAGTAGCATGTTGTCTGTCATTACTTGCGTCACACATGGCAGACCAATCCTTGCTCCGACCAAGCTTCCAACCAACAAAAAAACCTGACCTGTGTAACAGGTCACAAACACGAAAAAAGTCTTTTTAAATCCTGAAATTATTCAAATAAATTCTTCATAAACCCAATATATTACCCGGATAACAGTTTATATATTAACCTGATAACAGTTTATGACGGAGTATTTCCTTGCAAACGGCTACGTTTTTAGCCTTAGCTCTCTGCTAAAAGGAAAAGTACAACACGATGAAAATGTAAGAAAATAAAAACAAAACTCACCAAAACCGATGTAACTTAGTTCTCATTAAATCCCAGTCAGTTTTCGACCAGGTAATTTATGTTTTCTCAACTATATTAAGCGTTTCCGTTCATCACCGCTCTTTTCCTACGAATCCTCTTCTGCTCTCTGTCAGGTTTGTGATCTGTAGCATCACCCAGGCGCCGCGTCTGTGCCGCTGGTTCCTTAAAGGAGCAGCGACGTTATTTTCTGTCCACAGACTTTTAATCAACTATTTATTCTTATTTATGTCAGATTTTAACATGGGGGGACATATGTGTAATGGTTATAGTCTTGAATCAGTAGTATAATGCTGAAAACACAAGAAGTTGTAAATACCAGTAAACCCTACAGTGCAGTCCTGGGTAGCTGCAGTTCCAGACACTGTGTTCTTCTGTTGCTATGGTAATTAATCCCCTGCAGCTGTGAGAGCCAAAGAGCGGGAAAATGCTCTTCAGACACAGTTTCTATACTTGGGAGACACCAGGCGTCAGTCTGAAGGACCCTGACAAAAAGCATAAGCCCTAGCAAATTTTTGTAAACATTGTACATGAGCAGGCATGTGTATCTATGTTATGACCAACTTTCAGATCAATAGGGCGATATTTATGCCTGTGAGGGGATTTAAAAAGGGTTTTTGAGTCAGCCATAAACAGTCCTGTGTGTGTGTTTCATAGAGAAAGATTACTGATTCTGTGAGACACAAAATCTCAAATTTTTTCGTTTTTATTAATTTATGTAATCATTTTAACTCCAATCCCCAATAAAAGTAATAGCTCCCTTCTCGGGTACGAGCCGCACGTTTTGATACCACTTTTGTGGGTGGGTACGCAGCGGTACGAGCCGCATTAACGGTGACGGAAGAATAAATATATAATAATAATAATAAAGAGGCGTTCTATTGGGTGTAGAACAATAGGTGCCTGCCATGCAATGCATGGAGGCAGTACTGACTTGCTTCGCAAGTCAGTACTGCTCTCCTTATGCATTGCTATGGCATGCCCCTAACTAGAAAATTCCTGCAGAAATTTTAAAGGGGCATGCCAAAGTGTGCCCGTCGGCTTTGACGCAGCGTTATGATGCTAAAAATTAGCATTAATGCTAAAGAAAGCTGCAACGTAGTCAATTAACTGTGGAGAGGCAGAAGCATGTTGACTAAGCTGTAGTTGTACCATTCATTATGTTAAAATTGATGCATGAGCTAAAATTAGCCAATATGCTAATGTTAGTTTAAATGCTGGCAGTAGCATGTGGAGCAACAGGACCATGTTGTTTAAATTTTACTACTCCATTCAGTACACTAAACATGTCTAATTAATGAGAAAATTAGCTAAAAGCTAACTATAGGTAAAAGTGCTAGTACACTAGTCAAAGGAAGTGAAATGCTAATGTTTGTGCTAATGTTAATGAACTGCCTTGCTGTGCAAGGCAGTTCACTATACTGAGAAATAAATAACATAAAAAACACTAATATTATTGCACTGCCTACGGCGGTGCACTAACACGAGAGGAATATGCAGGCTTTTATTTTGAAACTTTCAGTTAGCTTCATTTTAATGACTATGGTAATTCAATGTGCAACTGTGGTCATGTAAGGCCCAAAAGAACAATTGCTCGATGTAAAAATGGCCAAAGCTTTTATTTTGAAATTTTCAGTAAGCGTCATAATCAATGGCTACACTAATCCAGTCTGTAACAGTAATTTGGTAACACCAGTTTTTAAATCACCAGTAGAGCAATTGCAGTATGTAAAAATGATCAAGGCTTTTATTTTGAAAAAATTATTAAGCTTCATTGTAAATGGCCACACTAATCCAATGTTTAACAGTGGTTGTGTTAAACCACTTAAATAGTAGCCCTCTGCTTTAACTGTATGTTTGCCATAGAATGTTTGCTATCTGACCCAGGAGCTGTTGCCATGTTCGGTTGCTATGGTAAATAGGCCACAGGGTGCCAGCTGTAAGAGAGACACAGGGGGAGACAATTCTATCAGTTTGAGCCAGCCAGTTTCACTAAAACAAGCACACTGAACGACCCCTTCCCATTCAAGATCCGTAAGGCCGATCCGAAAACCGTTTGAAGCGTATGAGAGGGCTATTTGTCGTCTCCGATAGTACAGTGATTCATATCTGTACGTCATTCACAGTAATTGCACTGATGAGAGAAATATGGTGTGTGCAGAGCTCAGTAATTTTTAAATTAAATCTTTTTTTTTTAAAAGATTTAATTTAATTTTTTTGTGATCAATTGTAATTTTCCCTAAATACAAAGTTATTATTTCAAAAATGCATCAGTAGTATTGTTCTTTAGGGGTTATATGATGTAACAATATTTTTTTACCTGCAGGAGTTGTCTTCAGTAGAAGGAGGAACAGGGTCTTAGCTTAAAATGCTCATTTTAAGAAAGACTTAGGTACATATACTAACCAGAGACCAAAGCAAAAATGGGTAAAATGCTTATTTTAAGAATGACTGATGTAAACACAAAGTCAAATTTGATGAAAAAAGCAGTCTGAACGACCCCTTCCCCTACAAGATCCGTATGGCCGATGCAAAAACTGTTTGAAGCGTATGAGATGGCTTTTTGTCTTCCCTGATATTTATTTCTCAAGATATTTATTGATATTTATTTCAGTAAACTGCCTTGCGCAGCAAGGCAGTTTACTTTCCTGAGAAATAAATAACAAAAAACTTTAATATTATTGCACCGCCTATGGCGGTGCACTAATATGGTGGGTCAAATGCTAATGTTTGTGGTAATGTTAATGAACTGCCTTGCTGCGCAAGGCAGTTCACTATCCTGAGCGAAAAAAAAGGTAAAAAAAGCTGAATATTATTGCACCGCCTTTGGCGGTGCACTAACGTGAGAGGAATATGCAGACTTTTATTTTGAAACTTTCAGTAAACTTCATTTTAACTACCACACCAAATCATAGTGTTACAGTAGTTTGTTTAAACCAGTCACATAAAGGCCAAAAGAGTAATGACCTGATGTGAAAATGTCAAGGCTTTAGTTAGGAGTTAGTTAGGCTGCAAAGAAATATACAGGCTTTTATTATGAAATTTTCAGTAAGCTTAATTTTAAATGGCCACACTAATCCAATGTGTAACAGTGGTTGGGTTAAACCAGTGATATAATGCCAAGAAAACTCTGCCCTGCCTGTAGATTTAACATTCTGTTCACCCTCCATCTGTAGTAACTCAAAACCTATATAAAACACTGGGGATGAAGCGTCAGTTGGTCATGTCCCATCACTTTGCTCTGAAGCACCTGGACAGAAAACCGTAAGCCCTAGAGAAATTTTGAAAACATTTTACCGGAGCAGACATGCGGTGCTATTTCCTGACCAACTTTCATACCAATAGCACAAGTTTTGCGGCCATGAGAGCGATTTCAAAATTATTTTTGGGTCAAAATTCCACCCTGTTCCTCACTCTAAAAAGCGGCAGTTGGTTTCAGTTACACTCTAGGGTTTCGGCAGTTGGAAATTTTGCTCGTTTTTCGCTTTTTACGTCGCCATCCTAACTCCGATCCCCAATAAAAGTAATAGCTCCCTTCTTGGGTACGAGCCGCACGTTTTGATACCACTTTTGTGGGTGGGCACGCAGCGGTACGAGCCGCATTAACGGTAATGGAAGAAGATGTTATAATAACTAGAAAATTCCTGCAGAAATTTTAAAGGGGCATGCCAAAGTGTGCCCGTCGGCTTTGACGCAGCGTTATGATGTTAAAAATTAGCATTAATGCTAAAGAAAGCTGCAACGTAGTCAATAACCTGTGGAGAGGCAGAAGCATGTTGACTAAGCTGTACTTGTACCATTCATTATGTTAAAATTGATGCATAAGCTAAAATTAGCCAATATGCTAATGTTAGCTTAAATGCTGGCAGTAGCATGTGGAGCAAAAGGACCATGTTGTTTTAATTTTACTACTCCATTCAGTATACTAAACATGTCTAATTAATGAGAAAATTAGCTAATAGCTAACTTTAGGTAAAAGTGCTAGTGCACTAGTCAAAGACAGTGAAATGCTAACTTTTGTACAAATGCTAATGAACTGCCTTGCTGCGCAAGGCAGTTCACTATCCTGAGAAGTAAATAACATAAAAAAGCTAATATTATTGCACCGCCTACGGCGGTGCACTAACACGTGAGGAATATGCAGACTTTTATTTTGAAACTTTCAGTTAGCTTCTTTTTAACTACCACACCAATTCAATGTGTAACAGTAGTTTGTTTAAACCAGTCACATAAAGCACAAATGAGGAAATACCTGATGTGAAAAATGTCAAGGCTTTTATTTTGAAATTTTCAGTAAGCTTCACTTTTGCTACACATTGGATTAATGGCCACATTATTCCAACGTGTAACAGTCCAGCTATATAATGCCCAAAACAGCAAGTAGGTCTAAATGCCAGCTCATCCCTATGTGCTATTTGAGAGTTCCACCATGTTGTAGTTCTGACCTTCAGTCATTGTAATTCTAAAGAGCAGCTCAACTATCGTGTGAGTGAGACACAAAGAGAGAAACAGATTCTAACTGTTTGAAGCAGTTAGTTTATCTGAACAAAGCAGTCCAAACATCTCCTTCCTATTCAGGATCTTTTAGAGTGATCCGAAAACCGTGTGAAGCATATAGTCAAGGGGGCTCAAATGCTAATGTTTGTGCTAATGTTAATAAACTGCCTTGCTGCGCAAGGCAGTTCACTATCCTGAGAAGTAAATAACATAAAAAAGGCTAATATTATTGCACCGCCTTCGGCGGTGCACTGGCGTGAGAGGAATATGCAGGCTTTTATTTTGAAAGTATCCGTAAGCCTTATTTTAATGACCACGCTAATTCAATGTGCAACTCTGGTTTGTTTAAAGCAGTCCCATAAAGCCCAAAAGACCAATAACCTGATGTGAAAAATGTCAGGGCTTTTATTTTGAAATTTTCAGTACGCTTCATTTTAAATAGACACACTAATCCAATGTGTAACAGTGGTTTGGTTAATCCACCAATATAATGCCCAAAACAGCAAGTAGCTCTACATTCCAGCTCAGCCCTCCTCTGTAATAACTGAATGATCCGCCATGTTGTAGTTCTGACCTTCTGCTCTGCCCTCTGTATTAAGGTGTTCCACCATGTTTAGAACTACAGAGACCTTGTAGTCCAAACCAGCAGTTGCCATAGCGATCAAGCTTCTGCCAACTGCTGCATGTGTGTGAGAGACACTTCATGCAACTTTGAGAACACCCAGTCACTTTTAATGAAAAAAGCAGTCTGAACGACCCCTTCCCGTTCGGGAACCGTTATGCCGATCCAAAAACCGTTTGAAGCGTATGAGAGGGCTACTTGTCGTCTCTGATAGTCCTGTGATTCATATCTGTAGGTCATTCACAGGAATTGCACTGATGAGAGAAAAATGGTGTGTGGTGAGCTCAGTAAGTTTTCAAAAACCTATATTAAACACTGAGGGGGAGCGTCAGTTGGTCATGTCCCGTCACTTTGCTCTGAAGCACCTGGACAGAAAACCGTAAGCCCTAGAGAAATTTTGAAAACATTTTACCGGAGCAGACATGCGGTGCTATTTCCTGACCAACTTTCATACCAATAGCACATGTTTTGCGGCCATGAGAGCGATTTCAAAATTATTTTGGGGTCAAAATTCCACCCTGTTTCTCACTCTAAAAAAGCGGCAGTTGGTGTCAGTTACACTCTGCGGTTCGGCAGTTGGAAATTTCGCTCGTTTTTCGCTTTTTACGTCGCCGTCGTAACTCCGATCCCCAATAAAAGTAATAGCACCCATCTCGGCATCGAGCCGCACGATTTGATACCACTTTTGTGGGTGGGCACGCAGCGGTACGAGCCGCATTAACGGTGACGGAAGAATAATAAATAATAAGAATAAAGAGACATTCTATTAGGTGTAGAGCAATAGGTGCCTGCCATGCAATGCATGGAGGCAGTACTGACTTGCTTCGCAAGTCAGTACTGCTCTCCTTATGCATTGCTATGGCATGCCCCTAACTAGAAAATTCCTGCAGAAATTTTAAAGGGGCATGCCAAAGTGTGCCCGTCGGCTTTGACGCAGCGTTATGATGTTAAAAATTAGCATTAATGCTAAAGAAAGCTGCAACGTAGTCAATAACCTGTGGAGAGGCAGAAGCATGTTGACTAAGCTGTACTTGTACCATTCATTATGTTAAAATTGATGCATAAGCTAAAATTAGCCAATATGCTAATGTTAGCTTAAATGCTGGCAGTAGCATGTGGAGCAAAAGGACCATGTTGTTTTAATTTTACTACTCCATTCAGTATACTAAACATGTCTAATTAATGAGAAAATTAGCTAATAGCTAACTTTAGGTAAAAGTGCTAGTGCACTAGTCAAAGACAGTGAAATGCTAACTTTTGTACAAATGCTAATGAACTGCCTTGCTGCGCAAGGCAGTTCACTATCCTGAGAAGTAAATAACATAAAAAAGCTAATATTATTGCACCGCCTACGGCGGTGCACTAACACGTGAGGAATATGCAGACTTTTATTTTGAAACTTTCAGTTAGCTTCTTTTTAACTACCACACCAATTCAATGTGTAACAGTAGTTTGTTTAAACCAGTCACATAAAGCACAAATGAGGAAATACCTGATGTGAAAAATGTCAAGGCTTTTATTTTGAAATTTTCAGTAAGCTTCACTTTTGCTACACATTGGATTAATGGCCACATTATTCCAACGTGTAACAGTCCAGCTATATAATGCCCAAAACAGCAAGTAGGTCTAAATGCCAGCTCATCCCTATGTGCTATTTGAGAGTTCCACCATGTTGTAGTTCTGACCTTCAGTCATTGTAATTCTAAAGAGCAGCTCAACTATCGTGTGAGTGAGACACAAAGAGAGAAACAGATTCTAACTGTTTGAAGCAGTTAGTTTATCTGAACAAAGCAGTCCAAACATCTCCTTCCTATTCAGGATCTTTTAGAGTGATCCGAAAACCGTGTGAAGCATATAGTCAAGGGGGCTCAAATGCTAATGTTTGTGCTAATGTTAATAAACTGCCTTGCTGCGCAAGGCAGTTCACTATCCTGAGAAGTAAATAACATAAAAAAGGCTAATATTATTGCACCGCCTTCGGCGGTGCACTGGCGTGAGAGGAATATGCAGGCTTTTATTTTGAAAGTATCCGTAAGCCTTATTTTAATGACCACGCTAATTCAATGTGCAACTCTGGTTTGTTTAAAGCAGTCCCATAAAGCCCAAAAGACCAATAACCTGATGTGAAAAATGTCAGGGCTTTTATTTTGAAATTTTCAGTACGCTTCATTTTAAATAGACACACTAATCCAATGTGTAACAGTGGTTTGGTTAATCCACCAATATAATGCCCAAAACAGCAAGTAGCTCTACATTCCAGCTCAGCCCTCCTCTGTAATAACTGAATGATCCGCCATGTTGTAGTTCTGACCTTCTGCTCTGCCCTCTGTATTAAGGTGTTCCACCATGTTTAGAACTACAGAGACCTTGTAGTCCAAACCAGCAGTTGCCATAGCGATCAAGCTTCTGCCAACTGCTGCATGTGTGTGAGAGACACTTCATGCAACTTTGAGAACACCCAGTCACTTTTAATGAAAAAAGCAGTCTGAACGACCCCTTCCCGTTCGGGAACCGTTATGCCGATCCAAAAACCGTTTGAAGCGTATGAGAGGGCTACTTGTCGTCTCTGATAGTCCTGTGATTCATATCTGTAGGTCATTCACAGGAATTGCACTGATGAGAGAAAAATGGTGTGTGGTGAGCTCAGTAAGTTTTCAAAAACCTATATTAAACACTGAGGGGGAGCGTCAGTTGGTCATGTCCCGTCACTTTGCTCTGAAGCACCTGGACAGAAAACCGTAAGCCCTAGAGAAATTTTGAAAACATTTTACCGGAGCAGACATGCGGTGCTATTTCCTGACCAACTTTCATACCAATAGCACATGTTTTGCGGCCATGAGAGCGATTTCAAAATTATTTTGGGGTCAAAATTCCACCCTGTTTCTCACTCTAAAAAAGCGGCAGTTGGTGTCAGTTACACTCTGCGGTTCGGCAGTTGGAAATTTCGCTCGTTTTTCGCTTTTTACGTCGCCGTCGTAACTCCGATCCCCAATAAAAGTAATAGCACCCATCTCGGCATCGAGCCGCACGATTTGATACCACTTTTGTGGGTGGGCACGCAGCGGTACGAGCCGCATTAACGGTGACGGAAGAATAATAAATAACTAGAAAATTCCTGCAGAAATTTTAAAGGGGCATGCCAAAGTGTGCCCGTCGGCTTTGAGCCAGCGTCATGTTAAAAATTTGCGTTAATGCTAAAGAAAGCTGCAACGTAGTCAATAACCTGTGGAGAGGCAGAAGCATGTTGACTAAGCTGTACTTGTACCATTCATTATGTTAAAATTAATGCATAAGCTAAAATTAGCCAGTATGCTAATGTTAGCCTAAATGCTGGCAGTAGCATGTGGAGCAACAGGACCATGTTGTTTTAATTTTACTGCTCCATTCAGTATACATGTGTAATAAATGAGAAAATTAGCTAATAGCTAACTTTAGGTAAAAGTGCTAGTACACTAGTCAACGGAAGTGAAATGCTAATGTTTGTGCTAATGTTAATGAACTGCCTTGCTGCGCAAGGCAGTTCACTATCCTGAGAAATAAATAACATAAAAAAAGCTTATATTATTGCACCGCCTACGGCGGTGCACTAACACGAGAGCAATATGCAGACTTTTATTTGAAACTTTCAGTTAGCGTCTTTTTAACTACCACACCGATTCATTGTGTTACTGTAGTTTGTTTAAACCAGTCACATAAAGCACAAAAGAGGAAATATCTGATGTGAAAAATGCCAAGTCTTTTATTTTGAAACTTTCAGTAAACTTCATTTTAACTACCACACCAATTCATTGTGTTACAGTAGTTTGTTTAAACCAGTCACATAAAGGCCAAAAGAGTAATGACCTGATGTGAAAAATGTCAAGGCTTTTATTTTGAAACTTTCAGTAAGCTTTATTTACAATAGCTTTTTTATTTACAGTGGATTACACACTAATCCAATGTGTAACTGTGGTTTGGTTAATCCAGCTATATAATGCCCCATACAGCAAGCAGATCTAAACACCAGCTCATCCCTATGTGCTATTTGAGAGTTCCGCCATGTTGTAGTTCTGACCTTCAGTCATTGTAGTTCTAAAGAGCAGCTCAACTATCGTGTGAGTGAGACACAAAGGGATAAACAGATTCTAACGGTTTGAAGCAGTTAGTTTATCTGAACAAAGCAGTCCAAACATCTCCATCCTATTCAGGATCTTTTAGAGTGATCCGAAAACCGTGTGAAGCATATAGTCAAGGGGGCTCAAATGCTAATGTTTGTGCTAATGTTAATGAACTGCCTTGCTGCGCAAGGCAGTTCACTATCCTGAGAAATAAATAACATAAAAAAGGTTAATATTATTGCACCGCCTTCGGCGGTGCACTAACACTAGAGGAATAGGCAGACTTTTAATTTGAAACTTTCAGTAAGCTTCATTTTAATGACCACGCTAATTCAATGTGCAACTCTGGTTTGTTTAAACCAGTCCCATAAAGCCCAAAAGACCAATAACCTGATGTGAAAAATGTCAGGGCTTTTATTTTGAAATTTTCAGTAAGCTTCATTTTAAATAGACACACTAATCAATGTGTAACAGTGGTTTGGTTAATCCACCAATATAATGCCCAAAACAGCAAGTAGCTCTACATTCCAGCTCAGCCCTCCTCTGTAATAACTGAATGATCCGCCATGTTGTAGTTCTGACCTTCTGCTCTGCCCTCTGTATTAAGGTGTTTCACCATGTTTAGAACTACAGAGACCTTGTAGGCCAAACCAGCAGTTGCCATAGCGATCAAGCCTCTGCCAACTGCTGTGTGTGTGTGAGAGACACTTCATGCAACTTTGAGAACACCCAGTCACTTTTCATGAAAAAAGCAGTCTGAACGACCCCTTCCAGTTCGGGAACCGTTATGCCGATCCAAAAACCGTTTGAAGCGTATGAGAGGGCTACTTGTCGTCTCTGATAGTCCTGTGATTCATATCTGTAGGTCATTCACAATAATTGCACTGATGAGAGAAAAATGGTGTGTGGTGAGCTCAGTAATTTTTCAAAAACCTATATTAAACACTGAGGAGGAGCGTCAGTTGGTCATGTCCCATCACTTTGCTCTGAAGCACCTGGACAGAAAACCGTAAGCCCTAGAAAAATTTTGAAAACATTTTACCGGAGCAGACATGCGGTGCTATTTCCTGACCAACTTTCATACCAATAGCACAAGTTTTGCGGCCATGAGAGCGATTTCAAAATTGTTTTTGGGTCAAAATTCCACTCTGTTTCTCACTCTAAAAAAGCGGCAGTTGGTGTCAGTTACACTCTGCGCTTCGGCAGTTGGAAATTTCGCTCGTTTTTCGCTTTTTACGTCGCCATCGTAACTCCGATCCCCAATAAAAATAATAGCTCACTTGCCGGGATTGAGCCGCACGTTTTGATACCACTTTTGTGGGTCGGCATGCAGCGGTACGAGCCGCATTAACGGTAACGGAAGAATAATAAATTATTTTTATAATAATAAAGAGACATTCTATTGGGTGTAGAACAATAGGTGCCTGCCATGCAATGCATGGAGGCAGTACTGACTTGCTTCGCAAGTCAGTACTGCTCTCCTTATGCATTGCTATGGCATGCCCCTAACTAGAAAATTCCTGCAGAAATTTTAAAGGGGCATGCCAAAGTGTGCCCGTCGGCTTTGACGCAGTGTTATGATGTTAAAAATTAGCATTAATGCTAAAGAAAGCTGCAACGTAGTCAATTAACTGTGGAGAGGCAGAAGCATGTTGAATAAGCTGTAGTTGTACCATTCATTATGTTAAAATTGATGCATGAGCTAAAATTAGCCAATATGCTAATGTTAGCTTAAATGCTGGCAGTAGCATGTGGAGCAACAGGACAATGTTGTTTTAATTTTACTACTATATTCAGCACACTAAACATGTCTAATTAATGAGAAAATTGGCTAAAAGCTAACTTTAGGTGAAAATGCTAGTGTATTAGTGAAAGACAGTGAAATGATAACTTTTGTACTAATGCTAATGAACTGTCACTATCCTGAGAAATAAATAACATAAAAAACACTAATATTATTGCACCGCCTATGGCGGTGCACTAAAAGTTGAGGAATATACAGACTTTTAATTTGAAATTTTCAGTAAGCTTCATTTTAACTACCTCACCAATTTAATGTGTAACAGTAGTTTGTTTAAACCATGCGCATAAAGCACAAAAGAGCAATTACCTGATGTGAAAAATGTCAAGGCTTTTATTTTGAAATTTTTAGTAAGCTTCATAATTGTTACACATTGGATTAATGGCCACATTAATCCAATGTGTAACAGTCCAGCTATATAATGCCCAAAACAGCAAGTAGTTCTAAATGCCAGCTCAGCCCTAATGTGTGGTATCTGAGAGTTCCACCATGTTGTAGTTCTTCTATAGTAATTAATCCTCAGCCAACTGCTGTGTGTGTGCTGCGCAAGGCAATGCACTAGGGGGCAGTGAAGTGCTACTCTTTGTGCTAATATACTGAGAAAAAAAGGTTAAAAAAAAAGTTCTTGCACCGCCTATGGCAGTGCACTGACATGAGAGGAGTATGCAGGCTTTTATTTTGAAAGTTTCAGTAAGCTTCATTTTAAGGACCACGCTAATTCAATGTGCAAGTCTGGTTTGTTTAAACCAGTACCATAAAGCCCAAAAGACCAATAACCTAACGTGAAAAATGTCGGGGCTTTTATTTTGAAATTTTTAGTAAGCTTCATTTCAATTAGCCACACTTATCCAATGTGTAACTGTGGTTTGTATATTCCACCAATATAATGACCAAAACAGCAAGTAGATCTAAATGCCAGCTCATCCCTATGTGATATTTGAGAGTAGTTCTGACCTTCAGTCATTGTAATTCTAAAGAGCAGCTCAACTATCGTGTGAGTGAGACACAAAGAGAGAAACAGATTCTAACTGTTAGTTTTTCTGAACAAAGCAGTCCAAACATCTCCTTCCTGTTCAGGAACTGCAAGAGTGATCCAAAAACTGTTTGAAGCATATAGTCGGAGCGAAATGCTAAAGTTTGTGCTAATGTTATTGAACTGCTTTGCTGCGCAAGGCAGTTCACTATCCTGAGCAGGCGTGCACTCATGTGAGAGGAATATACAGGTTTTTATTTTGAAAGTTTCAATTAGCTTCATTTTAATGACCACACTAATTCAATGTGTAACAGTGGTTTGGTTAAACCAGTCATGTAAGGCCCAAAAGAACAATTGCTTGATGTAAAAATGGCCAAAGCTTTTATTTTGAAATTTTCAGTAAGCGTCATGATCAATGGCTACACTAATCCAGTCTGTAACAGTAATTTGGTAACACCAGTTTTTAAATCACCAGTAGAGCAATTGCAGGATGTAAAAATGATCAAGGCTTTTATTTTGAAAAATTTATTAAGCTTCATTGTAAATGGCCACACTAATCCAATGTTTAACAGTGGGTGTGTTAAACCACTTAAATAGTAGCCCTCTGCTTTAACTGTATGTTTGCCATAGTGTTTGTATTCTGACCCAGGAGCTGTTGCCATGTTCGGTTGCTATGGTAAATAGGCCACAGGGTGCCAGCTGTAAGAGAGACACACAGGGGGAGACAATTCTATCTGTTTGAGCCAGCCAGTTTCACTAAAACAAGCACACTGAACGACCCCTTCCCATTCAAGATCCGTAAGGCCGATCCGAAAACCGTTTGAAGCGTATGAGAGGGCTATTGTCGTCTCCCATAGTACCGTGATTCATATCTGTAGGTCATTCACAGGAATTGCACTGATGAGAGAAATATGGTGTGTGCAGAGCTCAGTAATTTTTCAAAAACCTATATTAAACACAGAGGAGGAGCGTCAGTTGGTCATGACCCGTCACTTTGCTCTGAAGCACCTGGACAGAAAACCGTAAGCCCTAGAGAAATTTCGAAAACATTTTACCGGAGCAGGCATTCTTTGCCTACGGCGGTGCACTAACCTCAGGGAAGTATGCACTTTTATTTTGAAACTTTCATTAAGCTTCATTTTAACTACCTTACCATTTCAATGTGTAACAGTAGTTTGTTTAAACCAGTCACAAAAAGGCCAAAAGAGTCATTGAAAAATGTCAAGGCTTGCTGCGCAAGGCAGTTTACTATCCTGACAAATAAATAACAAAAAGTTTAATATTATTGCACCGCCTACGGCGGTGCACTAAAATGGCGGGTCAAATGCAAATGTTTGTGCTAATGTTAATGAACTGCCTTGCTGCGCAAGGCAGTTCACTATCCTGAGCGAAAAAAGGTAAAAAAAGCTGAATATTATTGCACCGCCTACGGCGGTGCACTAACGTGAGGAATATGCAGACTTTTATTTTGAAACTTTCAGTAAACTTCATTTTAACTACCACACCAATCATAGTGTTACAGTAGTTTGTTTAAACCAGTCACATAAAGGCCAAAGAGTAATGAATTGATGTGAAACATGTCAAGGCTTTAGTTAGGAGTTAGTTAGGCTGCAAAGAAATATACAGGCTTTTATTATAAAATTTTCAGTAAGCTTAATTTTAAATGGCCACACTAATCCAATGTGTAACAGTTGTTGGGTTAAACCAGTGATATAATGCCCAGAAAACTCTGCCCTGCCTGTAGATTTAACATTCTGTTCACCCTCCTTCTGTAGTAACTCAAAAACCTATATAAAACACTGGGGATGAAGCGTCAGTTGGTCATGTCCCATAACTTTGCTCTGAAGCACCTGGACAGAAACCGTAAGCCCTAGAGAAATTTTGAAAACATTTCACCGGAGCAGGCATGCGGTGCTATTCCTGACAACTTTCATACCAATAGCACAAGTTTTGCAGCCATGAGAGCGATTTCAAAATTATTTTTGGGTCAAAATTCCACTCTGTTCCTCACTCTAAAAAGCGGCAGTTGGTTTCAGTTACACTCTAGGTTTCGGCAGTTGGAAATTTCGCTCGTTTTTCGCTTTTTACGTCGCCATCGTAACTCCGATCCCCAATAAAAGTAATAGCTCCCTTCTCGGGTACGAGCCGCACGTTTTGATACCACTTTTGTGGGTGGGCACGCAGCGGTACGAGCCGCATTAACGGTAATGGAAGAAGATGTTATAATAATAACAGACTTCTATTGGGTGTAGAACAATAGGTGCCTGCCATGCAATGCATGGAGGCAGTACTGACTTGCTTCGCAGTCAGTACTGCTCTCCTTATGCATGCTATGGCATGCCCCTAACTAGAAATTCCTGCAGAAATTTTAAAGGGCATGCCAAAGTGTGCCCGTCGGCTTTGACGCAGCGTTATGATGTTAAAAATTAGCGTTAATGCTAAAGAAAGCTGCAACGTAGTCAATAACCTGTGGAGAGGCAGAAGCATGTTTACTAAGCTGTAGTTGTACCATTCATTATGTTAAAATTGATGCATGAGCTAAAATTATCCAATATGCTAATGTTAGCTTAAATGCTGGCAGTAGCATGTGGAGAAACAGGACCATGTTGTTTTAATTTTACTACTCCATTCAGTATACTAAACATGTCTAATAAATGAAAAATTAGCTAATAGCTAACTTTAGGTAAAAGTGCTAGTACACTAGTCAAAGGAAGTGAAATGCTAATGTTTGTGCTAATGTTAATGAACTGCCTTGCTGAGCAAGGCAGTTCACAATCCTGAGAAATAAATAACATAAAAAAGCTTATATTATTGCAGCCTACGGCGGTGCACTAACACGAAGGGATGTGAGACTATTATTTTGAAACTTTCAGTTAGCGTCTTTTTAACTACCACACCAATTCATTGTGTTACTGTAGTTTGTTTAAACCAGTCAATAAGGCCAAAGAGTAATGACCTGATGTGAAAAATGTCAAGGCTTTTATTTTGAAACTTTCAGTAAGCTTTATTTACAATAGCTTTTTTATTTACAGTGGATTACACACTAATCCAATGTGTAACTGTGGTTTGGTTAATCCAGCTATATAAGTCCCATACAGCAAGCAGATCTAAATGCCAGCTCATCCCTATGTGACATTTGGGAGTTCCGCCATGTTGTAGTTCTGACCTTCAGTCATTGTAGTTCTAAGAGCAGCTCAACTATCGTGTGAGTGAGACACAAAGGGATAAACAGATTCTAACGGTTTGAAGCAGTTAGTTTATCTGAACAAAGCAGTCCAAACATCTCCATCCTATTCAGGATCTTTTAGAGTGATCCGAAAACCGTGTGAAGCATATAGTCAAGGGACTCAAATGCTAATGTTTGTGCTAATGTTAATGACTGCTTGCTGCGCAAGGCAGTTCACTATCCTGAGAAATAATAACATAAAAAAGGCTAATATTATTGCACCGCCTTCGGCGGTGCACTAACACTAGAGGAATAGGCAGACTTTTAATTTGAAACTTTCAGTAAGCTTCATTTTAATGACCACGCTTATTCAATGTGCAACTCTGGTTTGTTTAAACCAGTCCCATAAAGCCCAAAAAGCAATAACCTGATGTGAAAAATGTCAGGCTTTTATTTTGAAATTTTCAGTAAGCTTCATTTTAAATAGACACACTAATCCAATGTGTAACAGTGGTTTGGTTAATCCACCAATGTAATGCCCAAAACAGCAAGTAGCTCTACATTCCAGCTCAGCCCTTCTCTGTAATAACTGAATGATCTGCCATGTTGTAGTTCTGACCTTCTGCTCTGCCCTCTGTATTAAGGTGTTTCGCCATGTTTAGAACTACAGAGACTTGTAGGCCAAACCAGCAGTTGCCATAGCGATCAAGCCTCTGCCAACTGCTGTGTGTGTGTGAGACACTTCATGCAACTTTGAGAACACCCAGTCATTTTATGAAAAAGCAGTCTGAACGACCCCTTCCCGTTCGGGAACCGTTAGGCCGATCCAAAAGCCGTTTGAAGCGTATGAGAGGGCTACTTGTCGTCTCTGATAGTCCCGTGATTCATATCTGTGGGTCATTCACAATAATTGCACGGATGAGAGAAAAATGGTTGTGGTGAGCTCAGTAATTTTCAAAAACCTATATTAAACACTGAGGGGAGCGTCAGTTGGTCATGTCCATCACTTTGCTCTGAAGCACCTGGACAGAAAACCGTAAGCCTAGAGAAATTTCGAAACATTTTACCGGAGCAGACATGCGGTGCTATCTCCTGACCAACTTTCATACCAATAGCACAAGTTTTACGGTCATGAGACGATTTCAAAATTATTTTGGGTCAAAATTCCACCCTCTTTCTCACTCTAAAAAGCGGCAGTTGGTTTCAGTTACACTCTAACGTTTCGGCAGTTGGAATTTCGCTCGTTTTTCGCTTTTTACGTCGCCGTCGTAACTCCGATCCCCTATAAAAGTAATAGCTCCTTCTCGGCATCGAGCCGCACGATTTTGATACCACTTTTGTGGGTGCCACCAGCGGTACGAGCCGCATTAACGGTGACGGAAGAATAAATATATAACTAGAAAATTCCTGCAAAATTTAAAGGGGCATGCCAAAGTGTGCCCGTCGGCTTGACGCAGCGTTATGATGTTAAAAATTAGCATTAAGCAATCATGCTTAAGAAAGCTTCAGTGTGGTCAATAACCTGCGGGAGTCAGAAGCATGTTTTCTTAAGCTGTACTCGTACGGTAGTATGAGCATTTTGCTCATTTTAGATGTTGCATAAGCTAAAATGAGCCAAAATGCTAACAATAGCATGAATGCTATTGGAGCATCAGTAGCATGTTGTCTGTCATTACTTGCGTCACACATGGCAGACCAATCCTTGCTCCGACCAAGCTTCCAACCAACAAAAACCTGACCTGTGTAACAGGTCACAAACACGAAAAAAGTCTTTTTAAATCCTGAAATTATTCAAATAAATTCTTCATAAACCCAATATATTACCCGGATAACAGTTTATATATTAACCTGATAACAGTTTATGACGGAGTATTTCCTTGCAAACGGCTACGTTTTTAGCCTTAGCTCTCTGCTAAAAGGAAAAGTACAACACGATGAAAATGTAAGAAAATAAAACAAACTCACCAAAACCGATGTAACTAGTTCTCATTAAATCCCAGTCAGTTTTCGACCAGGTAATTTATGTTTTCTCAACTATATTAAGCGTTTCCGTTCATCACCGCTCTTTTCCTACGAATCCTCTTCTGCTCTCTGTCAGGTTTGTGATCTGTAGCATCACCCAGGCGCCGCGTCTGTGCCGCTGGTTCCTTAAAGGAGCAGCGACGTTATTTTCTGTCCACAGACTTTTAATCAACTATTTATTCTTATTTATGTCAGATTTTAACATGGGGGACATATGTGTAATGGTTATAGTCTTGAATCAGTAGTATAATGCTGAAAACACAAGAAGTTGTAAATACCAGTAAACCCTACAGTGCAGTCCTGGGTAGCTGCAGTTCCAGACACTGTGTTCTTCTGTTGCTATGGTAATTAATCCCCTGCAGCTGTGAGAGCCAAAGAGCGGGAAAATGCTCTTCAGACACAGTTTCTATACTTGGGAGACACCAGGCGTCAGTCTGAAGGACCCTGACAAAAAGCATAAGCCCTAGCAAATTTTTGTAAACATTGTACATGAGCAGGCATGTGTATCTATGTTATGACCAACTTTCAGATCAATAGGGCGATATTTATGCCTGTGAGGGGGATTTAAAAAGGGTTTTTGAGTCAGCCATAAACAGTCCTGTGTGTGTGTTTCATAGAGAAAGATTACTGATTCTGTGAGACACAAAATCTCAAATTTTTTCGTTTTTATTAATTTATGTAATCATTTTAACTCCAATCCCCAATAAAGTAATA
>NW_027675200.1:0-43880 GCF_904066995.2 Poecilia reticulata | reverse complement strand
ACCGAACTTCCAACAAAGTGCTATTCTGCAAAGTAGTTTAAAACCATTCTGTTATGTTGCGGGTCAATTTGACCCGTTTCAAAGTTTAAAAATTTTTTAAAAATAGAAGTATTTTTTCTGCATGAAACTATTTCTATTTGCCTTAATAGGTGCACTCTATGTATAAAATGAAAATGGTTCATTTTACACATTTGCAGCCCCCCTGGGTCTATTTGTTACATCGATACTGTTCGGGTCAATTTGACCGGCAGTCAAGTTAAAGGGTAAAAAGGTTAAAAAAATGTCCAATTCTATTTGTTTCTTTGCACCTATGAGACATATTTCACCACACACACACAACACATGCATGCACACACACCAACACACACCTAAACAATCACGCAAACCCACTCTTTCACTATTCTCTTTACTTCACTAGAAAGCTGCCTGAAAGCAGGTGTTCATACAACTTTTGACAGGTACCTTTTCTGTTCCCCTGGACAAACTCCACCCAAACTGAGTGGACACTCAGTAGAAGTGGAGGAACATAAATACTCTCTGTAAGGGAGTCCTAAACACATTACACACTGAAGGTACACGTGATATTGTCACTGTCAGAGATTAGGTAAATGAGCAGCAGGGAAATAAAAAGATGAAACCCTGGAAGCTCTGGAACTTCTTGTTGATCATTCCAGGGTTGACTAGGATGGCAGTAACTCGCATTATAGACATCAAGTCAGTCTTTGAGCTACTCAGGCCTTGTGTAATACAGAAAATCCTTGTTGAAATGACAGATCTAAAAGGAAGGTGAGTTTTGGAGAGAACTGGAAGGAGCTGGACCAAATGCATTTACATGCATATTTGGAGGTCCTCATTCTGACCAGAGTTTATAAGTCAAAGGACGAGTCAACAGCCAGTCTAAGGGATGCAGAGACAGGCAGGGTAATATTTCGGGCCATAATGTTTCTGGAGACTTTCTCCAGAGTAATCCGATTTGACAATCGATGGACAAGACAAACTAGCAGCTAATAGAACAGTGTGGTACATGTGGGTTGTAACTTCCCCTGTTCTATAACCCAGGCCCTAATGTCACAGTAGATTGAAGACTTGTGGCATTCATAAAGTTCACCCCTGGCATTTAGAAGGCATATATTGCCTAAATGAGTAGCGACCCTACTCATTTAGGCAATATATGCCTTCCACACAGCTAAATATGGCATAAAAATCTGGGCAGATGTGATGAAAAACCCAGTTTTGTTTTGAACACGCAGATTTAAACTGGAAAACCAGCTGGAGGATCATCTTCAGGACTCATTTGTTGTGTAACGACGCTCTACCTGGAGAGGAGTTCTTCACAGTGGTTAAGGATCTGCCGTTTGCCTTCCATACGCTGTACATCAAGCTGTATCACCCTGAAAGGCTGCAGCGCTACTGGAACCCCGAGCCGTACCGCATTCTGGAGTGGGTGGGGCTCGGTTTGGTGGGGCAACCGCGCTCCTCCTCTCAATCCCTTACTGTAACCCCTGCTCCCTCTCCTTCACTCTATCGGCCAACCACCTCGTCTTCTTCACCCTCTACTTTATGGTGGCCGCCGAGCTGATAGGAAGGCACTACCTCTTGGAGATGCGGAGAATCTCCCCGCAGCTCTACGCCGTCTCCCCGGCAACCGAGTGCTGCACTCCGGCCATGCTTTTCCCCGGCAACGCCTCGCTAAGGGTGGCGGACTTCCTGGATGGCTCGATCTGCTACAAAGGGAACGCCAAGGATATGGTTCTCTACCGCAAGGCCAGGACCACTCTCGGAGAAAGAGCGCACAGCGTGGAACCCAACCTCGTCACGCACATCGGGGCCTATTCCTCAGTCAGACCCAACCCATCCAGCCCAAACTCCTCTAAAAAAACACTTCACTGCAAAAAGTGTTTTTTGGTCTAGTTTTTGGTGCAGATATATTGGTACACTTAAAATAATACAAGTTATAAGTAACTTTTCATCAAGATAAAGTGGCTTATTTTAGCTCAGTAATTTCTTAACATTCCTCTGGCAGATTATTTGACTGATAACATAGGAAAAACGTCTTGGTATGCACTGAAACAAAGAATTGAGCTCCAGCTTATAAAAAATGTAGTTAATTTGTTACATATAATCACAGTAAGTTTTCCAAACTATAAAATAACTTAAAATATTTACGTGTATTAACTTAATTTGATTACATGTAACAAATTAACTCTTTTTTTTTAGTTGAATCTTTTCAGTGTAAGTGAACTACTCCTTTTTTTTGTCAATATTAAGGAATTATTTTCTTAAAACGTGCACCTATTTATTGCAGAAAATGTACTTGTGAGCTAGTGTGGTCTTATTTCAAGTGTACTAAGATATTTGTTCTAAAAATGATTGTGAAGATGTGTTTTTAGTGTCGGGTTCACTTTTTTCTGTCACATCATGAAGGCAGAACATGTTGATTTTTGGTTTGGAAATGTTAATGAATGTTTAGACAGGTTTACTGAGTTTTACTTTACTTTACTCACTCTTTTCCACCTGAGTTGCACTTTTAGTTTGAGCTGCCTTCACCAGTTTCTGTCTTTTGTATTAAGTTAGTTTTAGGTGGGAAAAATAAAATAAAGTAAAAGCTGCCAGTTGCATAGAAAGCAATACAACTGAATGGGGTGGCTTTTATTGTTTTCCATATTTAAAAACATGACAAAGGTGATTAGCTTTTCAAATGGGTTTTGGTATTTTTATTATTATTATTTTCCCAGATTTTTGGATACGTATGATTGCTACGGGATGTTTTATATTCACTTTAAAAACTGACAAATTTTTCTAAAATCATACTATAATCTATTAGAAGAAATGAGGTTGTGGGAATCTGTTAAATATCATCTACAGGCAGCAGGTCATCAGGAGTTATTTTGGCTTGATCTGGGTTTTTAATTTGAAATATTTCCTTAGGTCAGTTGGCCCAAAAAGTTAACAATGGCAAAGTTTAAACTTATGATTTTAATGACAACTTCATTTGCAAGGACCACGCCACAAAGATATATGATTAAAGATTTATTGATGAAGGGATGAATGATCTTGACGTGGTCATTCTGAGAATAATGGCGAGTTTGAGAAGTGAAGATTCTGCATGGGGGTTTGGTCTTCGGGAAACCTGTGTCCATTTTGTTTTATAGCCTTGGCTTTGCAGATTTATTTGCTTTGCTTTATTTTTAAAATTGAATGAGAAAAAAAATATGGATCTCCTGATGCTGGAAATCTTTGGGAATTTGTTCATTTAACTTGTTCATTTTGAGCTGATGATTTGAACACAGAACCTCTTTGAAATATGATTAAAGTAAAAAAAAATGTAGTTATTTAAAAATTGGAATAACTAGAAGAAGAATATTTTTTTGATTTTCTTACAGTTTGTCTGCAGACTGGATGAGTTTTAAACATATCTTTACAGTTTATATGTGGTTGTCCAACATGTTTCTGTAAAAGTTTTAGAACTGATTAAAAGGAAGCTATCTAAACAGCAGAGTTTTCAGACTAAACTGCTGTCAGAATGCTGTAAAACCAAACATAGCTGTATATTGTACAACTATATAAAGAGAAACACAATTTTTTAGTGAAAAAAACCTTAAGAGAATAATAACCCAATTACTGTGCAGGATCTCATCTCATGTTTCCGTTTCTTTAATTAGATTTGTCTTATAAGCTTTACAAAGCAGAGCAAATCACCGATTTCACTGATTCTTTAACTGATGTTAGTGGATGCATGAATGCCTGTACTTCTCAATCTGCTGCTGAAGTGACTAAACAAATAAGATAAAACTTTACCTTTTCACAAGTTCTTGGATTAAATCACTGCTTTATTGTGCAGAGGCAAACAGGGTGAATAGATCTGATGTTGGGCTGAATTCCCATTACAAACCTGTTGAGTTTTCTGTCTTACTGCCCAAGAGTCCTGGTTTAGCAAAGGGATTGCACCAAAATGCTGAACTTCAATTGCCACCAATCCACTGACCCCTCAGTGTCACTGAATGTGCCTTAGATGTGCTACCCATGGACTTGCTTGGTTATTTTTTAACCTTTATGAACCTCAAGTGAATTATTCATTTGTTACTTTGAAGACAAATGGTAGATACAAGCGGCCATTCCTCCAGTGAAGCCGCCGCTAACCATTTACAAAGTAAGCTAACTGTAACATGTCCCACTCGGTCATCAAGGGATCCTCAGCTTCATGGACTCAATCCTCAGTTTGATGGTAGATCACCTTAGTATATCCATAATTGATCTGCTGCCCGCTCCTGGCACGTTTTTTTATCCCTGACATATTTCAAGCATGCTTTGAATAAGATTTCCGTAAAGTAACTTACTTTATAACAAACACAGCGATTTCAAACATGGCCTCCTGCAGCCTACTCGTCCACTCTGCCCATCATCAACAGGTCGGCGCCAAAGTAACAGGCCTCAGTCAACACAGAGATGATCTCTGTTGGATCCAGTGGCGATTCTAGACCTAATTTAGGGGGGCTTTAGCACCCCGGAATAGGGTTGCCATCCGTCCTGTAAAATACGGAGTCGTCCCATATTTGGCCTTTGAATGTGCATCCTGTAATGAACCGTACATGGTGGTCGGCCCACATGGGTTTGTCTATTTAGGGCCCAGGTAGGCCCCACGTAGGCTGTGGCCCTAGATGGGCAAACCCATGTGGGCCACCATGGAGCCCACAGACAAACCTTTATGGGACCCATATATCAGCCCTCCTTTCCCCACATGGGGCCCACCAAGGCATGCTGGCAGGGCTTAAGGGGTAAGCTTGCTATAACTTTGTGCAAAGGTTTATCACAGGACTTTAAGAGTCTCAGGGTAGCTTCATATGTTAAACTAAGCAAAATGAACATATTAAAAGTATTCACAACCTCATAAAAGTTTTGGTACCCTGGTCAATTTTGATGTTTATGAGGTCAGAAACAACAGACATTAGGTTGTTGTTGTTGTTGTGCTATTAGCTAGCTGCTAGCTAACTATTTTGCTAGCAACACAAGATAACTGAAAAGCTTCTTCCCTGTATCGTTAATGATATCAGTCATTCTTCAGCATGCTTATGCAATAGGGGCAGATCGCTCGTCCAAAACGAATCAACTCCATAATCGATATATGTCAGATCTTCTATTTTCCTTTGCTGTATAATGTACATTGCATTTATTCCAGTGTTAGGCAAATGTATCTTGAAGGAGAATATCACTTAATTCATTAAGAATTAATTTAGAATTTAAAAAACTCATCCTGAATTACCATGATAGATATAATGTATGTAATAAAAGTGTCATTAATGAAGGGGAAAAAAGTCGATCCAGACTTTAAGTACGTTTAGGGTCTGGTGAGGATGCAATTAAATATTTTCCCAAAATATTCAATTAAAAAAAAAAACAGTTAAGCAAATAAATTTGTAATCAAAACTTTGGAATTGTAATTATTTCCTTTTTTTTTTTTTTTTTTTTTTTTTTACAAAAAGTTTTGTTAAAAATTTTTTTTAAATTAAATAAGTAATTTTGTCTCGTGAACTTAAAATGTTATTGCCAAACATAAACTTCTATTTGCACACACCAGAAATTTTTTGTTGTAATTTTAGGCCCTGCCCATAATGTCATGTAAGAATCACAAGCAAAAGTTTGAGTCACAAACAAAAACATAGAATAACAAGAAAAGATTCCTGACAATAAGTTTGTTTCCAAATGATTTTTTCACTTCATGAGCAAAAATGTGTGATTTTATTATTTTAAAAGTTTTTAAGCAAAACCCAGAAGGCTTTTCTCATGGTGACATGCATTAACAATTAATTTTTTTCTAAAAAGATATGCTGTACTGTTTCTAACTTTCCACAATAAATACAACAACCTGTATTAAGTTTATTCATTAAGTTAAGAGTACTATTTAATCCTGTATGTCCAAACCAACACGTATGTACGGGAAAGAAGATACTACTTAGTGAGCTTAGTAGTAATAAAAATAAGTTGGTTATAAGAGAATTGTTTCAGAGTTAATCGGGAGATATAGTTTTTGATAGTATTTGTAATTTCTTAGAAGAACGAGGAGGCTATGAGCTTCTTATCCATACTCCAACCTGGAAGGTGGCGGTAATGCACCTTAAAGTTGTTTGCCAACCGCCATAAAAAAGACGAAGAAGAAGACGAGAAACAAGATGGCGCATGGTTTGTTTTGTTGAATTTTCGAGAGTTTGTATAAACGAGTTTATCAACAACATTTGACTGCTGTTGAAGAAACATTCACAGAGTTTAAAGAAATCATCAAGAGGAAGAGATGGATGATCAACGCAGACTGCTGGATTTCTCCCGGAAGCCCAAGATAATCTTATACCGAATAGGTAAGAAACACCAGCGTTGGATTCAGGTTAAGGTTTGAATGTATGAACTTTCTGCATGAGGGTCATTTAGTAACCGTTCCCCTCCTGTATAAATGTTTTTATATCAGATAAAAGAGCGCAAACATCACAACTACGCTGTGAGAATGGCTTATTATGTAGAGAGAAAATGGAACCAGTTATCTTTCTTAGGCTCTCCTCCTTTAACTGCTGAGACTTACTTTCATAAACAGGAGAAATATGAAAACAATTCAGCAAAAGGCTAGTAAAGCAAGTGTTTCACGCAACATGGCTGGTGTCGCTGTAATAGACGCAGATTTTTTCCTGTAACAGGATACAACAGGTTAAAATAACGAGGCAGACACAACTCCGTATTTCTAAAATCCTCCTGGAATCTGTTCTGTTTATTGTTTCTATAATGAACAGTTTCTTTTTATCCTTCCACATAAAGGCACAGCTGGCCTTTATATGAACCTGTGGCCGACGGGTGCAAATACGCAGCAACAGAGAAAACAACCAAACAAAACAAGAGATGCAAAGAAATGAAATGAAGCAAACAAGAAGAAATGACGCAAACAAAAGGCAAATAAAATGCAACAAACAAAAAGACGCAAACATATAGCAAATAAAACGCAGCAAACAAAAAGAGACGCAAATTAAATGCAGCAAACAAAAGATGCAAACAAAAGTGCTGAAACGGAAGTGCTCCAGACCACTAGAGGGAGTCGAACAAAAAACAGCCTTGTCCAAATTTAGGGTCAGCATCCTTTAAAACGGGTGTTGAGAAACGCAGCAATGGCAGCAATTTTTTTATTTTTATTTTTTTTGCTGTATTACACAAAATGATTTTTACAATGTTTTTCGGCGAGAATGTTGATGTATAGATCTCAAATATCTGCTAGGTGCATCAATAAATCACTTAATTGCAATATTGCTCGACGTTTTCGGAGATGTCTGCTCCCGCTGCATTAACAGCCAGCTCCCCTCGCCAGCTGTCAGCTGACCGGGCGCTCCAGTTCGGTACACCGAGAGAGAACGCACGTCTCCCGGCAAATCGTTTTAAAAACTCCTGCTAGTTTCCCGATGAGTGGAGTGGAACACAGATATTAAGCCAGGTAATAGTTGTAAAAATTTGTTTCACTGAAGTATTTATTCCTGAGCAAATGGGTTTTACTGATTAAAGTTAAGCCTTCAAACATAATAGTTTTATTTAACTGTAATGTCTTACTTCCTGAGATCTAGAGAGTATTTGAAAATTAATAATTTGCTTACATTCCTTGCTATAAATGTTTAAACATTTTAGAATCAAACAGATTTCTTTTTAATATGGAACAGCCTTTATCACAAAAGCTGAAGAATAATACTGAAAAAACGAGTAAAAACTAACTTCGAGTCCGTTTTTTTCCTTAGCACTCTGTGCTTCACGTTGTCACAGTTGCTAAGCAACATAACGCCGAGATGGAGGCTAGGCAGCTAGCTGATGGCTACAGCTTCTCTCTTCTGGTCGTCCATATTTGTAGCCTTCGAAGGACCGTCTTCCGCAGACCGGGCCGTTTCTCACATAGACATAATAAAAGGACAGACGCCTAATGGACCGCTCTCGTCTTATCAATACATATTTATATAAATATAGACAGAAATAAATAATGATTAATACTGAATAATATTAAGCTATACATGTTAGCGCGCGCGCGCACACACACACACAGGAAACCTTTAAAACATAAACGGGAGATTTGGGAGGTATCTTACTTTGACAGAGTGAAGTTCATAATAGCCATTGCCATCTGTGTAAACTTTTCTGGTGAATGTTATAACGTGTAATATTATTTTTATAATATTGTTTCATTTCTATAATAGGCTCTTGTATCAGATATCTAAGTCAGTGTTAGAAAATAACTGAAACTTTTTTAAAAATAATCTCGGTTACCTTCAGAGCGGGGACTGAACACCAAGTACTATAGCACTATACCAGCTAGCATTAGCTGATATTTCACTGGTGGACATATATACAGTAAAGTAATATTCTAATCACAAAATATACACAATATTATGTCCATCTTACTTGCGAAACGTTGTCTGTCAAGCCCTCATGTCAATAGTCCGTCGATCTGATCAACAATATCCTGCGGTGCTGAGGCATCTTCTGCTGTTTTGGTCCAGCACAGCAGGAGGGTCTTTTGTTTGCGTCTCTTTTTTGTTTGCTACATTTTATTTGCTTTTTGTTTCCGTCATCTCTTCTTGTTTGCTGTATTTCATTTGTTTGCGTCTCTTTTTTGTTTGCATATTTTCTCTGTTGCTAAGAATTATCATTATTCTTAGCAGTAAAAAAAGATAAGACCTGGTGAAAGCCCAGTGCATGCTGGTCCTGTACCAGTCCCTAAACTTACAGAAAATGGACAAACTGTCAAGATTCTGGGTTCTTGGGTTAGGATTTTTTTTTTAAGTAAAGAAACAAAAAATGTCTTTACATGAAACATGAAACTGAACTCAAAGTTCAAAGTAATACAAATAAAAAGTTAATCGCTTCAACATAGAAAATACTCGAATAATACTAGAAAATAATTTTTAAACAATAACAATCATACCTACAGTGAATAAATTAATCAGAAATATTTAATTTGGTAATTTTCCAAATTTCAGCTGAATGTCTGGACTCTTGAATTTTCAGATGTGTTTGTTTGGTGATTTCTGTCTTAAATGATGAATGTCTGTGTCATGAAAACTGGTATAAGAGTATGAGATCTGTCCAGGTACACGCAGAAAATGGAATAAAGGCCTGAGAGATAACAGCAAATCTTGTATGTTGATTTAATGATGATTAAGAGAAACAAGTATAAAATATAATACATCTGTAAAAGTAAGAACGTCTGTAATGCATAATCAACATATATGTACTGTCTTTTTGATAAGTTAGAATGTTATAATACATTAGAGAAATTTAGGTTTGTACCTTTGAGTTAATAATAACAGCTTGATTATTGTACAATGATCATTGATTATTAAAAATAAGAGATGTGAGGAAGAGTCATACTGAAGTAATAAGTTGATAAAGTAACACATTGATTATGTTTTGTGATGAATTACAATGACTGAATGAAGAGAGACTTAAGATTGTAAGAAACAGAATAAAACTGTGTGGTAATGAGTACACTGAGCAGGGGGGTTGCTGGGGAACAGATGGCCAGAAACAGATGGCCAGTGGAAAATTGATTATGCTTTGTGATGAATTACAGATGGCCAGCGGAAAAAAGGGGAAGTACCGGAGAGTTGCTGTAATGAGGCATAAGTGAGTCATAAGGGAGGTGATGATTGGGGAAGGTTGGGACTTTCCACAGACAGTGGGACGGCTCTAAAGTCACGTAGCCCTACCCGTAGACAGCCCTGGGTTGAGAGGGTATAAAAACCAGAGGATAGGGAGGAAAGACGTTCTTCGTCCACGGCGCAGAAGAGCCAACAAGAGGAAGCAGGCTGACAACCAGCAGAGGACCACACCCCGGGACCAAGGAAAGCTCAAGACTTCACGCCGCCAAGAAGGGACAAGTTCCATCAGCCCCAACCCTGGTTCCCGATCCGACCAACTCCTCTGCCTCCACCCAACGTTCTCAACGTTTTGGCAGCCAACTTGGAGAAGGGATAGAGGTCATTTACTGACAAGGATTCTGCTCGTTAGAAGAAAAACGAACAGCTCTGCTCTGCTTCTCTTTTGAAAGAGGATTTTGCTCTTCCTGGGCAAAGACTTTGGCCAAGGATATTTGAAGATTACAGCTGCCGAGACCAAGTGCCATTGGGTATGAGTTGACCTGCCTCTCCCCCAAAGTCTCGCTCAGTAAACTCAGTGACACAGGTTAGGGATAGGAATGAAGACAGGATGTGATTGATTTTAAATTGATTTATTATATTCTTACCGATTTCATAATCTTTGGAAAATAAACCTGCTTGTCATTTGCCCCTGCTAAAGCTTGCTTAATAAAGTTATATTCTAAAATACTAATGAGAATTGTGGACAGTGAATTTAATTGTGTCATTTTTAATCAGTATTGGTTTTCCTGATTGTAGTAAAGAAAGCATACATGACTCTAGAGATGTGGTGACTTTGTGTTTTCCTCTGGTGAGTGTTGGAATAATGACCCTGGGACTTAAATCTAAGTCACTAAATCCAATCTAGCCGTTAACAAGTGCCGTTATTTTAGGGAAGGAGCTATCGTTAACAGGAGTGGTTGTAGGGGTTATGCAGTTGTGAGGGCTACTCAGCTGATTGTTCCTCAACTGAAAAGGGTCATAACGTCTGGATCGAAGGTAGTTAGAGCTAGACGAGTCCTTTCCGCTCCCAGTTTCACTAGATAATGCTCCATAAACTATCTTTAGGGTAATCTCCAAGTTATGGGGATTTTCCGGACCTGTTAGACAGAGAACTGGGCAGTAGCAAGTCCAGAGGAGTAGTGAGGCGTAGGCGGGGCTGACTACTAAAGGATAACAAACATCTGTTAATTACTTCAGTAACGTTAACAATTCCTCTTGTTTGCCTGTTTTCCTCTCCAGATTGCCTGCAACATAACGTTTATGAGAACGAGATGTATAACCAGGAGAGGAGATCCAATCTGGACCAGGACGAGGTAGAACCTCTGCAGGTGAAACAAGAAAAAGAAGAGCCAGAAGATCAACATATAAAAGAAGAGCAGCAGGATCTAGAATATCAACAAATAAAAGCGGAAGAGAAAGACGTTTACTCCAGTCAGGGTGAAGAACAGCTTGAATTAAAACAGGAGACTAATACCTGCATGGTGGTTCCTGTTTATGAACAAACAAACCAAACTGAATCAGAACCAAACAAGGAGCAGGTCATCTTCCAAGAAGCTGCTGAAGCTGAGAAGCAAAATCAGAAAAGAAGAAAACCTTTCTCCTGTGTGACCTGTAAAAGCTTTTTGCTTGCAAATATTCTCTTGATGCTCATAAGAGGATTCACACAGGTGAAAAGCCATTTTCATGTGTGAACTGTGGAAAGAGTTTTGGTCAAAAAATTAATTTAACTCGGCACATGATGATTCACACAGGTGAAAAGCCGTTTCATGTGACCTGGAAAAGTTTAGTCGCAAATCTCGTTAACACAGCACATGATATCACACAGGTGAAAAGCCGTTTTCATGTGTGACCTGTGGAAAAAGTTTTAGTCGCAAATCTCGTTTAACACAGCACATGATGATTCACACAGGTGAAAAGCCGTTTTCATGTGGGACCTGTGGAAAGAGTTTTGGTCAAAAATTAATTTAACTCGGCACATGATGATTCACACAGGTGAAAAGCCGCTTTCATGTGTGACCTGTGGAAAAAGTTTTAGTTGCAAATCTCGTTTAACACGGCACATGATGATTCACACAGGTGAAAAGCCATTTCATGTGGGACCTGTGGAAAAAGTTTTAGTCTAAAACAGGTTTTAACACAGCACATGATGATTCACACAGGTGAAAAGCTGTTTTCATGTGTGACCTGTGGAAAAAGTTTTAGTCACAAATTTCATTTAACACAGCACATGATGATTCACACAGGTGAAAAGCCGTTTTCATGTGGAGCCTGTGGAAAAGGTTTTGGTCGAAAATCGAATTTAACTCAGCACATGGTGATTCACACAGATGAAAAGCCATTTTCATGTGGGACCTGTGGAAAAGGTTTTAGTCAAAAATCGAATTTAACTCAGCACATGGTGATTCACACAGATGAAAAGCCATTTTCATGTGGGACCTGTGGAAAAGGTTTTAGTCGAAAACCGACTTTAACTCAGCACATGATGATTCACACAGATGAAAAGCCATTTTCATGTGGAGCCTGTGGAAAAGGTTTTAGTCAAAAATTTCGTTTAACACAGCACATGATGATTCACACAGGTGAAAAGCCATTTTCATGTGTGAACGTTGAAAAAACCTTTATTCAAAAAAGGAATTTAACTCAGCACATGATGATTCACACAGGTGAAAAGCCGTAGAACTATTTTCGTATGTCCTATGTAGAGGTTCATATAAAACAGTGTTTCTCAACCTTTTTTGGGCCAGCGCCCCCTAGCCTTTTTCCAGGTCCCTCACCGCCCCCCACCAAAGAATTTGTAGGATACTTTGCACTGACTATTATTTTATCATTAATATTACTATCGCCATTGTAGATGTTTTGATTTTTATGCTTCTTTCTGTATTTATCATCAAAAATAATTTCCCAGAGAACAATGTCATGGGAATAGAAATTATTTTCACAGGCGTCTATGAAAAATGCAATGAACATTCAAGTTAAACTTGGTAGGCCTAACAGCAGCAAATCAGAGTGGAAAAATATTTTTATTTTGTGCCATTTTATAGTTGTTAAATGTTTCACAAAATGACCAGATAAAAAATGTACAACATGCCAGTTTAAACTTTGAACTATTTGCAAAACGACTGACTGAGTTCTGCAACATTAAAACATGGATAGAACTGTAACTACATTAATCATAGCTCTTCTTCTCTTCAGTGTTTTTCTGGTGGTGCAGCTCTGTGCTGCCTTCAGGAGAATGGGACATCAGAGTATCATCCATAAAATTTCACCCACATGGCATTTATTGCGCAAACCAGAGCTTTCAATGAAAACCAACATTTCCAGGTCCTTTTAATGCCATACAAATATGAGACAGAAACATGGATTATATCTTTATATAGACCTGTCTATTGATTTATAGATTAATAGTTTTACTGGACAGAAATGACAAAGAACAAATCTGGTTCTTAATCAAATCCTAATAAGTCAAATTGAAAGTGTCATGGAGTCATCAGCCTCATGACATTAACACTGACATGAAAAATAATATTGAAGAAATAAATATATCAAATCTAATTAAAAACATAAATAAGTGATAAGTTCTTTACTGTTATGGTCTGTAAGATATATTTATTCTCAGTACTCTCTCAGATGTGGTTTCAACAAACCCATGACATTTCAACAATATTATTTTACCTTTTATCTGGAAATAGTGTGTTTATTCTTGCCATACAGTCCTCTGTATTAATTATTACTCAAAAGGTCTTGCCATACCAGTTTATTCCTCTGTATTTACTTTAGTTTATTCTTGCATTTTGTTCTTCATTCATTTCCATTTAGTTTCCTTTGATTAGTATTATCCTCTCTTGGCTTATTGCTATGTCCACTTTAGTTTCTTTCCTGTTGCTACATTTATTTGATAATTTCAGTAATTTTCACTCATCACCTGCTGCGCTGCCTAATCGTCATGTGTTTCACATCATGTGTTGATTTTTCACTGTTCAGCGTTGGATTCTCTGTTTTTATGCCATAATTCACATCTAGTTCGTCGCTCCGTTTTATGTCCCGCTTCTCCTGTTTCAGAGTTTTGCACAATGTGCGGTCTTTTTTTTTTCTATGCCCCTAAGGTGCAGGGCGGTCGGGAAGCGTATCGATGGGGAAAAGGCAGACCGACATAAACCTTTTAAAACAACGGAAACAATTTCTGCATTCTGATTATTGAAATTTAAAAGTGCTGTGTTGTTCTATCACCCCCGTTTCATACCGGACCACTTACAGCACCGTGTTAACTCTATAAAATGAACGCTCTCTATCGTGGTATCACCCATGGAGGGATTTCTTTATTTAAATGGGTTCATTTTTCAGAGGGATACAAAGTGAGGGTATCGGGATTTTAGCTACCAGTAGCAGGAGAACGGAGCTGCGCCAAGAAGCTAACAGAAGCTAACAAACACTGAATAGAAGAAGAGCTGCCATCGATACAGTTGCAGCCAAGCATGATTTAATGTTACACAATACAGTTTTACCAAGTTGCTCAAAGTCTAAACTGGCATTGTTGTGCATTTAAGGTGTAAAGTTTACCTTCGACCAAACGCCCCCAAAGGCATCCCAGCGCCCCCCTTTTGTAAAAATGTCCGCCAGCGCCCCCTGCCATCCTCTGAACGCCCCCTGGGGGGCGGTACCGCCCACGTTGAGAACCGCTAATATAAAAGATGAAAACTGGAGGGCTTCTTGTCTATAAAGTGGGAAAATTGTTTAATTTTTGAATTTGTTAAATGTGATCATTTGGATCTTGACATTTGCATGTTGGAGATATAAAATATGAACTTGCAGGATTGATTTGTATTTTTCTGTATAGAGAGAATGAGTGGGGTGAATGAAATTTACTTTAATACATTTTTAATCCAAAATAAGATGTGCTGTTGTGTACTATTAGTAGATTTTCATTAATTGTTTGCAATCTGAAATTTACAGTATTAGAAAAGTATTTGATAGGTTTATCTTTACAGCAAAACTAGACTGAAACTGATGTTTCAAATTATATTAACCAGTCTATATAAAAGCTTTTCAAATAAGTTGGCATGCCCTTTTACTTAGAAAATGCAATATACAATATAATCATATTTTCCTTCATTGATTGTTCTTGATTGTACAAATTATGTGTGATTATTGTCTCCAATAATTTGGTGTGTCGCTTGTCTTAGTTGTATAATTCTTCTATTTTCTGCTGTGGCTGTTTTCTGTCAAAGATCACTATCTTTTTTTAAAGTTTAAACTAATTTAATCTATAAACATATAAATATGTATTTTATTAAGTCCTTACAAAGTCATTTATGACTTGCATATCCTTTGACGTAAGCTAATACAAGTGAATGGACCGAACTTCACAAAGTGCTTTTCTGCAAAGTAGTTTAAAACCCTCCTGTTATGTTGCGGGTCAATTTGACCCGTTTCAAAGTTTAATTTTTTTTAAAAAAATAGTTAGAAAAAGTTTCATGCAGAAAAAATACTTCTATTTGCCTTAATAGGTGCACTCTATGTATAAAATGAAAATGGTTCATTTTACACATTTGCAGCCCCCCTGGGTCTATTTGTTACATCGATACTGTTCGGGTCAATTTGACCCGGCAGGCAAGTTAAATGGTAAAAAGGTTAAAAAAATGTCCAATTCTATTTGTTTCTTTGCACCTATGAGACATATTTCACCACACACACACCACACCACACATGCATGCACACACCACACCCACACCACACACACACCTAAACAATCACGCAAACCCACTCTTTCACTATTCTCTTTACTTCACTAGAAAGCTGCCTGAAAGCAGGTGTTCATACAACTTTTGACAGGTACCTTTTCTGTTCCCCTGGACAAACTCCACTCACACTGAGTGGACACTCAGTAGAAATTGAGGGAACATAAATACTCTCTGCAAGGGAGTCCTAAACGCATTACACACTGAAGGTACATGTGATATTGTCACTGTCAGAGATTAGGAAATGAGCAGCAGGGAAATAAAAAGAAAATGCAATATACAATATAATCATATTTTCCTTCATTGATTGTTCTTGATTGTACAATCTCCTTGGGCTGCCACCTTATCGTGGTGGAGAGATTTGAGTGTCCCAATGATCCTAGGAGCTATGCTGTCTGGGGCTTTATGCCCCTGGTAGGGTCACCCAAGGCAGACAGGTCCTAGGTGAGGAACCAGACAAAGCGCAGCCCGAAGACCCCTATGATGAATACAAACTTTGGACTTCGTTTTTCCCTCGCTCGGACGCGGGTCACCGGGGCCCCACTCTGGAGCCAGGCCTGGAGGTGGGGCACGATGGCGAGCGCCTGGTGGCCGGGCTTTTACCCACGGAGCCCGGCCGGGCTCAGCCCGAAGAGGAGACGTGGGTCCCCCTTCCGATGGGCTCACCACCTGTCTGAGGGGCCAAAGGGGTCGGGTGCATTGTGTTATGGGCGGCAGCCAAGGGAGGGGACCCTGGCGGTCTGATCCTCAGCTGCAGAAGCTGGCTTTTGGGACGTGGAATGTCACCTCTCTGGTGGGGAAGGAGCCGGAGCTAGTGTGCGAGGCTGAGAGGTTCCGGTTCTGGAACCAGTCTCCTTGAGAAGGGCTGAGCGTACTTCCACTCTGGAGTTGCCCACGGTGAGAGGCGCCGGGCTGGAGTGGGCATACTTGTTGCCCCCATTTGGGCGCCTGTACTTTGGGGTTCACCCCGGTGAACGAGAGGGTAGCCTCCCTCCGCCTACGGGTGGGGGACGGGTTCTGACTGTTGTTTGTGCTTACGGGCCAAACGGCAGTTCAGATTACCCACCCTTCTTGGAGTCCTTAGAGGGGTACTGGAGAGTGCCCCTCCTGGGGACTCCCTGGTTCTACTGGGAGACTTCAACGCTCATGTGGGCAATGACAGTGAGACCTGGAGAGGCGTGGTTGGGAGGAACGGCCCCCCGATCTGAACCCAAGTGGTGTTCTGTTGTTGGACTTCTGTGCTCGTCATGGATTGTCCATCACGAACACCATGTTCACGCATAAGGGCGTCCATATGTGCACTTGGCACCAGGATGCCCTAGGCCGCAGTTCGATGATTGACTTTGTCATCGGATTTGCGGCTGTATGTCTTGGACACTCGGGTGAAGAGAGGTGAGGAGCTGTCCACTGACCACTACCTGGTGACGAGTTGGCTCCGGTGGTGGGGGAGGAAGCCGGTCAGACCTGGCAGGCCCAAACGTGTAGTGAGGGTCTGCTGGGAACGTCTGGCAGAGTCCCTGTGAGACGGAGCTTCAACTCTCATCTCCGGCAGAACTTCGAACACGTTCCGGGGGAGGTGGGGGACATTGAGTCTGAGTGGACCATGTTCCGTACCTCTATTGCCGAGGCGGCCTATCGGAGCTGCGGCCGCAAGGTTGTTGGTGCCTGTCGCGGCGGCAACCCTCGAACCCGTTGGTGGACACCTTCGGTGAGGGATGCTGTCAAGCTGAAGAAGGAGTCCTACCGGGCCTTTTTGGCCTGTGGGACTCCAGAAGCAGCTGATGGGTACCGGCGGGCGAAACGGCATGCGGCTCGGGTTGTCGTTGAGGCAAAAACTCGGACGTGGGAGGAGTTTGGAGAGGCCATGGAGACAGACTTCCGTACGGCTTTGAGGCGATTCTGGTCCACCATCCGGCGTCTCAGGAGGGGGAAGCAGTGCAGCACCAACACTGTTTATAGTGGGGATGGTGCGCTGCTGACCTCAACTCGGGACGTTGTGGGTCGGTGGGCGGAATACTTCGAAGACCTCCTCAATCCCACAAACATGCCTTCTGTTGAGGAAGCTGAGCATGGGGACTCTGGGTTGGGCTCTCCAATCTCTGGGAACGAGGTCGCCGAGGTGGTCAAAAAGCTCCTCAGTGGCAGGGCCCCGGGGGTGGATGAGATCCACCCGGAGTTCCTTAAGGCTCTGGATGTTGCAGGGTTGTGTTGGCTAACGCGACTCTGCAATATCACATGGACATCGGGGGCAGTTCCCCTGGACTGGCAGACTGGGGTGGTGGTCCCCCTGTTTAAAAAGGGGGACCGGAGGGTGTGCTCCAATTACAGGGGGATCACACTCTTAAGCCTCCCTGGTAAGGTCTATTCAGGGGTCCTGGAGAGGAGGGTCCGTCGGATAGTCGAACCTCGGATTCAGGAAGAGCAGTGTGGTTTTCATCCTGGTCGTGGAACACTGGACCAGCTCTACACCCTCAGCAGGGTCTTGGAGGGTGCATGGGAGTTCGCCCAACCAGTGTACATGTGTTTTGTGGACTTGGAGAAGGCCTTCGACCGTGTCCCTCGGGGGCCCTGTGGGGTTACTCCGGGAGTATGGGGTACCGGGCCCTTTGATACGGGCTGCCAGGTCCCTGTATGACCGGTGTCAAAGTCTGGTCCGCATTGCCGGCAGTAAGCCGGGCTCGTTTCCGGTGAGAGTTGGACTCCGCCAAGGCTGCCCTTTGTCACCGATTCTGTTCATTACTTTTATGGACAGAATTTCTAGGTGCAGCTGAGATGTTGAGGGGATCCGTTTTGGTGGTCTTAGGATCGCATCTCTGCTTTTTGCGGATGATGTGGTCCTGTTGGCTTCATCGGAACGTGATCTGCAGCTCTCACTGGAGCGGTTCACAGCCGAGTGTGAAGCGGCCGGGATGAGGCTCAGTGCCTCCAAATCCGAGGCCATGGTCTTGAGCCGGAAAAGGGTAGAGTGCCTTCTCCGGGTCAGGGGGGTCGTCCTGCCTCAAGTGGAGGAGTTTAAGTATCTGGGGATCTTGTTCACGAATGAGGGAAGAAGGGAGCAGGAGATCGACAGGCGGATTGGGGCAGCGTCTGCTGTGAAGCGGGCGCTGTACCGGTCCGTCGTGGTGAAGAGAGAGCTGAGCCAAAAAGCGAAGCTCTCGATTTACCGGTCGATCTACGTTCCCACCCTCATCTATGGTCATGAGCTTTGGGTCATGACCGAAAGAACGAGATCACGGGTACAAACGGCCGAAATGGGTTTCCTCCGCAGGGTGGCTGGGCTCTCCCTTAGAGATAGGGTGAGAAGCTCGGTCATCCGGGAGGGACTCAGAGTAGAGCCGCTGCTCCTCCACGTCGAGAGGAGCCAGTTGAGGTGGCTCGGGCATCTGGTAAGGATGCCTCTTGGACGCCTCCCTGGTGAGGTGTTCCGGGCACGTCCCACCGGGAGGAGGCCTCGGGGAAGACCCAGGACACGCTGGAGGGATTACGTCTCTCGGCTGGCCTGGGAACGCCTTGGGATTCCCCGGAGGAGCTGGAAGAAGTGGCTGGGGAGAGGGAAGTCTGGGCCTCCCTTCTGAAGCTGCTGCCACCGCGACCCGACACCGGATAAGCGGAAGAAAATGGATGGATGGATGGATGGATGGAAATAAAAAGATGAAAACCCTGGAAGCTCTGGAACTTCTTGTTGATCATTCCAGGGTTGACTAGGATGGCAGTAACTCGCATTATAGACATCAAGTCAGTCTTTGAGCTACTCAGGCCTTGTGTAATACAGAAAATCCTTGTTGAAATGACAAATCTAAAAGGAATGTGAGTTTTTGGAGAGAACTGGAAGGAGCTGGACCAAATGCATTTACATGCATATTTGGAGGTCCTCATTCTGACCAGAGTTTATAAGTCAAAGGACGAGTCAACAGCCAGTCTAAGGGATGCAGAGACAGGCAGGGTAATATTTCGGGCCATAATGTTTCTGGAGACTTTTCTCCAGAGTAATCCGATTTGACAATCGATGGACAAGACAAACTAGCAGCTAATAGAACAGTGTGGTACATGTGGGTTGTAACTTCCCCTGTTCTATAACCCAGGCCCTAATGTCACAGTAGATGGAAGACTTGTGGCATTCATAAAGTTCACCCCTGGCATTCAGAAGGCATATATTGCCTAAATGAGTAGCGACCCTACTCATTTAGGCAATATATGGCTTCCACACCAGCTAAATATGGCATAAAATCTGGGCAGCATGTGATGAAAAACCCAGTTTTGTTTTGAACACGCAGATTTAAACTGGAAAACCAGCTGGAGGATCATCTTCAGGACTCATTTGTCTTGATTTTAGTCAGCGGGTCAATTTGACCCAGAGCAGAAAAGTGTCTCAAGTTCAATTATAAAGATGACCCCTTCAAAAAAATCTAAATGTAATATAAAGAAATTTACAAAAATCACTTTCAAGAATATTGTCATTTTGTGTTTGGGGTTTTTCAGGGGGTTTAGAAAGTTGAAAATCAAATTTTTATGTCAAAATGAGTAAATTGGTGTCATTGATCCTTTATTTGTGAGAAATAAAAAAACATCATTGCACAAATATTGATTGAAATGGTTAGTATTGGAATTAATAATCGGATACAAAAAGTTTTGGAGGATGTTTTAGGTTTCTGACGCTATTGCATGACTAAACACTCTCCGGGTCAAATTGACCCACGAACATTATTGCTGTACCTCAGAAACAAACATAATAGGAGGGTTAAGTTAATATTTGACACATTTTCTCACACACGCTAATATATTTGGTAATCAAATGACTAAACACAGAGTTTATTATTTTTAATGTGATTATTTAGTTGTTTTGGGGGATTTCTGAATAAAGAGCACAATTTGATAGAAATTATTCTGATAGTTTTTATATTGACACTGATGAACACACACACTTTTACAGCATTTTATTCAAGAATATATTGACATGAATCCATAATTTAACGTGCATTTAACATTTGAAGAAGACGAGAAAAAAAAATTGCCTTTATTTTTTGACATTTTATTGTAACAACAATAAACTTTGATAAATCAGACATTGTCAAACATTAGCTACATATTTTTCTTACTTTTGTCCTGCAAAAATATTACAGTATAAAAGTTAACTTTGCTATGGACAGCAGAGTGGAAATAAATTCTAACAGTTAATTATTTTTATTTCATTACATTAGCTGTCTTGATACTATGGAGGAATTCAAAGGTGCTAAACTCATGAATTAAGAGACGATACACAAAACTCCATTCTCTCCGGCTCACCGACAACCAGGAAGACATTTAATGCACATCTGCGGCATCACACATTACATGTTCATCATCTCATTTTCATCATCTCAGAATCCAAAATGTCTACTTTTGCTTCTGGCTTCGAGCATTTATACCGTTTCAGTCTGCTATTGTGTATTGGAAACTGTCTGACCAATGGCATTCTGAATCTTAATTCTGGCTCTGTTTTACATTGAGTGTGTATTGGAAGTTCCGAGAATTCTGGGTTTGACCTCGTGGAAGTTAAATCTGCTCTTTCAGAGGACCATTAGTCAAATTGTTAGTTCTTATCTGTCCAAACAGACATCCTTTCCATGTTCTGTTTTCGCCCCATTTGCGTGCAACGCACAATGTAAGGAAAGAGACGCACCAAAATCTTCTGCAATAACAACTCAATAATATTTCGGCTCCGACATAATGAAAAGACACTTGCTAGGAATTCCTTCCACAACAACTTACTGGGTCAGATTGACCCGGACATTCGACATAATACATTCCTTTTCAGTAAAACATATCTTAATGTGAATTAACATAACTTCTAACTATTAATATAAATATATATTAATATAATATATATTATATATAAAATATATTTCACCTAAAATACACAAAACGTGCCCCTTCACTTCCGGATTGCAATGGCAGTCTCATACCATTTCCTAATAAGGTATGAGACCTACAGTGGTCCGTTCCCCCCTTTCTGTTTGCTGCACGGGTCCTTCTCGCTCCATGAGGCGTCTACGTATTTATGTCTATGCTTCTCACCGCCATTAAAGAGAAGAAGATAGGAGAAAAACAAGATGGTGCATGGTTTGTTTAGTGGAATTTTCGAGTTTGTCTAAACGAGTTTATCAACAAGCATTTGACTGCTGCTGAAGAAACATTCACAGAGTTTATCAACGCAGACTGCTGGATTTCTCCCGGAAGCCCAAGATAATCTTATACCGAATAGGTAAGAAGCACCAGCGTTTGGATTCAGGTTAAGGTTTGAATGTATGAGCTTTCTGCATGAGGGTCATTATAGTAACCGTTCCCTCCTGTATACATGTTTTTATGTCAGATAAAGAACGCAAACATCACAACTACGCTGTAAGAATGGCTTATTTATGTTGAGAGAAAATGGAACCAGTTATCTTTCTTAGGGCTCTCCTCCTTAAACTGCTGAGACTTACTTTCATAAACAGGAGAAATATGAAGAACAATTCAGCAAAAGGCTAGTAAAGCAATGTTTCACGCAACAGGGCTGGTGTCGATGTAACAGACGCAGATTTTTCCTGTAAACAGGATACAACAGGTTAAAATAACGAGGCAGACACAACTCCGTATTTCTAAATCCTCCTGGAATCTGTTCTGTTTATTAGACATTGTGTCAATGTTATTTTTCTGTCATTTGTCAACAGGTTTGTTTCTATAATGAGCTATTTATTTTTTTCTTTCCATATAAAGACACAACTTACGGTGGCCGACGGGTGCAAAAGCGCAGCAACAGAGAAACATTCAAACAAAAAAGAGACTCAAACAAATGAAATGCAGCAAACAAATAAGAGGCGCAAATAAATGCAGCAAGCCAAAAGAGATGCAAACAAAAGCTAATAAAATGCAGCAAACAAAAGAAAAGATGCAATAAGTGCTTAAAACGGAAGTGCTCCAGACCACTAGAGGGAGTCGAACAAAAAACAGCTGAGCTCAAATTTAGGGTCCGCATCCTTTAAAACGGGTGTTCAGAAACCAGTAATGGCAGCAAATTATTTTTGCTGTATTACACTTAAAATGACACAAAATGATTTTTTTTACAATGTTTTTCGGCGAGAATGTTGATGTATAGATCTCAAATATCTTCTCGGTTCATCAATAAATCACCTAATTGCAATATTGCTCCGACGTTTTCGGAGATGTCTGCTCCCGCTGCATTAACAGCCAGCTCCCTCGCCAGCTGTCAGCTGACCGGGCGCTCCATGTTCGGTACACCGAGAGAGAACGCACGTCTCCCGGCAAATCGTTTTAAAAACTCCCGCTAGTTTCCCCTATGAGTGGAGGCGGAACACAGATATTAAGCCTGTAAAATGTTTGGTTTAGTAAAGTATCTAATTTATTTCTGAGCAAATTGGTTTGACTGATTAAAGTTGAGCCTTCAAACATAATAGTTTTATTTAACTGTAAGGTCTTACTTCCTGAGATCTAGAGTATTTGAAAATGAATAATTTGCTTACATTCCTTGCTATAAATGTTTAAACACGGAACAGCCTTTAACACAAAAGGGGAAGAATAATGCAGAAAAAACGAGTAAAAAACTAACTTCTAGTCCGTTTTTTTCTTTAGCACTGTGCTTCACGTTGTCACGGTTGCTAAGCAACATAACGCCAAGATGGAGGCTAGGCAGCTAGCTGAAGGCTACAGCTTCTCTCTTCTGGTCGTCCATATTCGTGGCCTTCGAAGGACCCGTCTTCCGTAGACCGGGCCGTTTCTCACATAGACATAATAAAAGGACAGACGCCTAATGGACCGCTCTCGTCTTATCAATACATATTTATATAAATATAGACAGAAATAAATAATGATTAATACTGAATAATATTAAGCTATACATGTTTAGCGCGCACGCACAAACACACGCACACACACATACACACACACACACACACACATAGGAAACCTTCAAAACAAAAACGGGATATTTGGGAGGTATCTTACTTTGACAGAGTGAAGTTCATAATAGCCATTGCCATCTGTGTAAAGCTTTCAGGTGAATGTTATAACGTGTAATATTATTATTTTTATAATATTGTTTCATTTCTATAATAGGCTCTTGTATCAGATATCTAAGTCAGTGTTAGAAAATAACTGAAACTTTTTAAAAATAATCTTGGTTAGCTTTCAGAGCGGGGACTGAACACCAAGTACTATAGCACTATACCAGCTAGCATTAGCTTATATTTCACTGGTGGACATAAATAATATTCTAATCACAAAATATACACGATATGTCCATCTGACTTGCGAAACGTTGTCTGTCAAGCCCTCATGTCAATAGTCCGTCGATCTGATCAACAATATCCTGCGGTGCTGAGGCATCTTCTGTTGTTTTGGTCGAGCACAGCAGGAGGGTCTTTTGTTTACGTCTCTTTTTTTGTTTGTAATAGCTCCAACATAGAAATGTTAGAAATAATACTAGAAAATAATTTTTAAACAATAACAATCATTCATACAGTGAATAAATTAATCAAAATATTTAATTTGGTAATTTTCCAAATGTCAGCTGAATGTCTGCATTCTTGAATTTTCAGATGTGTTTATTCTGTGATTTCTGTCTTTAATGATGAAAGACATCATTAAAGATGTCTTTCATCAAAAGAGGAAAAATTCCTCTTTTTTCCTGTTTTCCTCTCCAGATTGCCTGCAACATAACGTTTATGAGAACGAGATGTATAACCAAGAGAGGAGATCCAATATGGACCAGGACGAGGTAGAACCTCTGCAGGTGAAACAAGAAAAGAAGAGCCAGAAGATCAACATATAAAAGAAGAGCAGCAGAATCTAGAATATCAACAAATAAAAGTGGAAGAGAAAGAAGTTTACTCCAGTCAGGGTGAAGAACAGCTTGAATTAAAACAGGAGACTGATACCTGCATGGTGGTTCCTGTTTATGAACAAACAAACCAAACTGAATCAGAACCAAACAAGGAGCAGGTCATCTTCCAGGAAGCTGCTGAAGCTGAGAAGAAGAAAGAAGAAAACCTTTCTCCTGTGTGACCTGTAAAAAGCGTTTTGCTTTCAAATATTCTCCTGATGCTCATAAGAGGATTCACACAGGTGAAAAGCCGTTTTCATGTGTGACCTGTGGAAAAAGTTTTAGTCAAAAAATGGTTTAACTCGGCACATGATGATTCACACAGGTGAAAAGCCATTTTCATGTGTGACCTGTGGAAAAGTTTTAGTCAAAAATTGGTTTAACTCAGCACATGATGATTCACACAGGTGAAAAGCCATTTTCATGTGTGACCTGTGGAAAAAGTTTTAGTCAAAAAATGGTTTAACTCGGCACATGATGATTCACACAGGTGAAAAGCCATTTTCATGTGTGAACTGTGGAAAAGTTTTAGTCACAAACTTAGTTTAACTAAGCACATGATGATTCACACAGGTGAAAAGCCATTTTCATGTGGGACCTGTGGACAAACTTTTAGTCAAAAAGGGAGTTTAACACAGCACATGATGATTCACACAGGTGAAAAGCCATTTTCATGTGGGACCTGTGGAAAAAGTTTTAGTCACAAACTTAGTTTAACTAAGCACATGATGATTCACACAGGTGAAAAGCCATTTTCATGTGGGACCTGTGGAAAAAGTTTTAGTCACAAACTTAGTTTAACTAAGCACATGATGATTCACACAGGTGAAAAGCCGTTTTCATGTGTGACCTGTGGAAAACGTTTTAGTCGAAAACCGACTTTAACTCAGCACATGATGATTCACACAGGTGAAAAGCCATTTTCATGTGTGAACTGTGGAAAAAGTTTTGGTCACAAATTTAGTTTAACTAAGCACATGATGATTCACACAGGTGAAAAGCCATTTTCATGTGTGAACTGTGGAAAAACCTTTATTCAAAAAGGGGATTTAACTAAGCACATGATGATTCACACAGGTGAAAAGCCATTTTCATGTGTGAACTGTGGAAAAACTTTTATTCAAAAAGGAACTTTAACTAAGCACATGATGATTCACACAGGTGAAAAGCCATTTTCATGTGTGAACTGTGGAAAAACTTTTATTCAAAAAGGAAATTTAACTAAGCACATGATGATTCACACAGGTGAAAAGCCGTTTTCATGTGGAGCCTGTGGAAAAAGTTTTAGTCACAAACTTCGTTTAACACAGCACATTATAATTCACACAGGTGAAAAGCCATTTTCATGTGTGAACTGTGGACAAACTTTTAGTCAAAACGGTATTTAACTCAGCACATGATGATTCACACAGGTGAAATGCCGTCACTGTAATAAAACATCATAGATCTCAACTGCACAGCATAGTAATACAAGTGAAAATTCAGGCAGTTTAAGCCTCCACGGTCATAAGGAAGATATAGTAAAGACAAACGGAGTCTGGATTTTCTGTTGTTCCACAAAAAACGTAACATCTTCTTCTTTATTTGGGAGAAGAATTCAGGAGGAGGAGGAAGAGCAACATTCTGAAATATGTAAAGTAACTTGGGCAGTATATTCATTTTTATTGTATTTATTCTCCCAATCATAGACATTGGTAGAGACATCCATCTTTCAAATGAATTGTCTACTTAATTTAATTTATTTAATATGTGATTGTAGTTGGTCCTAGCTACCCATTCCAGATCTGACGAGATGTGTATCCCCAAATATTTAAATTCATTTACCATCTTAAACTGTAATACACTTGATGTTGGGCTAATTTTTTCATTTGCATTTAATAAAATAATTGAAGATTTGGTTCTGTTTATCTTGTATCCAGATATCCCACTATTTTGATATGAAAAGGACCACATCGTCCGCGAACAAGGAAATCCTATGTTCTGTAGGTCCGACAGTGATTCCACTAAGATGTGGGTGTGAGCGAATAGCAATAGCAAATGGCTCTATTGCCAGAGTGAATAGTAAAGGCGACAATGGGCAACCCTGTCTGCAGTCCCTATTGATCTTTATTGATCTAGGTATATTCTTGTTAGTTATTATTTCAGCTGAGGGATTGTTGTATAATATTTTCACCCATTTTACAAAATTATTACGACAGTCAAATTTTTCCATAACTTGAAAAAGATATTCCCAGTGAACCCTATCAAATGCCTTTTCGGCATCTAGTGATAAAAGAGCAGAATCTGAGGTACCTTTATTATAATGAATTATGTTTAGTACTCGCCTTGCGTTATGAAAACCCTGCCTCCCCAAAATGAATCCATTTTGATCTCGATCAATTGATTTTGGGAGCACCATTTGTAAACGTCGTGCTAGCAGCTTGGAGATTATTTTTAGATCTGAATGTAGTAAACTAATGGGCCTAAAATTCTCTCATTTGTTTGGAGATCTACCTGGCTTTGGCAAAAGAATAACCATTGAGGGGGGAGATAGTTTGAATGGGAAACTTCTTGAAACATATCTAATAGTGGGGTCAAAAGTCTATCTTTAAACGTCTTGTATAAATCTGTTGGGAGCGCCATCTGGTCCCGCTCTTTTCCCTGATTTCATATCATTAATGGCTTGCCCTAGCTCTTCTTTCATAATTTCTAGATCCAAGTTTTCCTTGTCTTCCTCTGAAAATTTTGGTGTATTTAAATTTCTAAGGAATTGATTTATGTCTTCCGATTCGATGTTTATTTGTGCCTTATACAATTCTACTTTAATACATTTTTAATCCAAAATAAGATGTGCTGTTGTGTACTTTTAGTAGACTTTCTTTCATTAATTGTTTTGTAATCTGAAATTTACAGTATTAAGTCTTTGATAATTTTGTCTTTACAGCAAAACTAGACTGAAACTGATGCTTTTTGTTTCAAATTATATTAACCAGTCTTTATAAAAGCTTTTCAAATAATTTGGCATGCTCTTTTACTTAGAAAATGCAATATACAATATAAATATATTTTCCGTCATTGATTGTTAATTGTTCAAATTATGTGTGATTATTGTCTCCAATAATTTGGTGTTTCGCTTGTCTTGGTGGTATAATTTTTCTATTTTCTGCCGTGGCTGTTTTCTATTAAAGATCACTATCTTTTTTAAAGTTTAAACTAATTTAATCTATAAACATATAGATATGAATTTTATTATGTTCTTACAAAGTCATTTATGACTTGCATATCCTTTGACGTAAGCTAATACAAGTGAATGGACCGAACTTCACAAAGTGCTATTCTGCAAAGTATTTTAAGTTAATATTTGACACATTTTCTCACACAAGGTAATATATTTGGTAATCAAATAAATGACTAAACACAGAGTTTGACTTTTAATGTGATTAATTGTTTTGGGGAATTTCTGAATAAAGAGCACAATGTTTTTATTTGATCTAAATTATTCTGATAGTTTTTATATTGAAACTGATGAACAGACACACTTTTACAGCATTTTATTCAAGAATATATTGACATGAATCCATAATTTAATGTGCATTTAACATTTGAAGAAGACAAGAAAAAAATATTTTTTCCTTTTATTTTTGACATTTTATTGTAACAACAATAAACTTTGATAAATCGGACATTGTCAAACATTAGCTACATATTTTTCTTACTTTTGTCCTGCAAAAATTATACAGTATAAAAGTAAACTTTCCTATGGACAGCAGAGTGGAAATACATTCTAAAAGTTTATTTTTATTTCATTATAATTTTTATTTAATCCAATCTAATCCATTTAAATATTATGTTTCATGATGGATTATCGTGCATCTTTTCCCTTTTTGTTTACATTACATGTTACAGAAAGTGTTAAAGTGAGATTGTTTTCCTTCTTTGCATTCCTGAATATAACATCTTTAATTGCCAGCCTCATAACTTCATCACACAGTATTATTCTCAGTTAGCCGGTGAGGTGTGTCAGTAGATAACTAAAGTAATTTTCTGTTTCTGTGATGATTTTTTGAGAACATCTGTCGTTTTGTGCTGTGGAGAGCAGCATCTTCTGTTTCACTACAGTCAGAGGATGAAGATCAGAAGATGCTGTTGGTCCAGAAATATTTACACACCCAGAACCTTTTCATGTCTCATTACAGCCACAAACCAGCTGGATTTTAACAACATAAAGTAGGAGATAACGGGGAAATGAACTGCTCATTATTTTCAGAATGTTTAACAAAGATAAATTTGAGCAGTTTGGAGGGCATTTGGATTCAGTTACCCTGAGATAAATCCTTATTGTAGCATCTTTTGATTAATTTGTCCTTAAAGGTACGTCTTTGAAAGCTTTCCAGAGACTAAAATATTTAATTTCAACCTTTATCTGTCATGTGCATAGCAGAAACATGTTTGCTTGTACAACGAAAAGCTTACTTTGGTGTCTGCAAGAATGCCACTTCAAACGGTATTCTTGCAGACAGCCGAGGCCGTAGTCTTCATGCCGGTGGTCGCAGGTTCAATTCCCAGCCTGGTGACATTTGCCGCATGTCTTCCTCCTCTTTCCTGTCAAGCTTCTTTAAAATGAAGGCCACTAGAGCCAACAAAACCTTTAAAAAATACAATAAATAAATTTAGAAAATGCAACATGATTTTATAAATATCTATATTTTACACAATATATAGTCTGAATAAAATGTCTGCTGTTCAATGGACAGTAGCTCGAGCTCATTCAGATTGGTTGGAAATTTGCCTGTCAATGTCAGATTTCAAATCTTGGCACAGTTGGAATAAAGTGTGGACTTTTATTGGGTCATTCTAGCCAGGGATGGACCGATGTACAAGTTTGGGCTGATATTAAGGTTGCTGTTGCTTTTGAAACTTTGGGGGAAAAACAACCATATTGCTGCTGACTTCATCACTCCTTCTTTGCTTCAGTTAAACTCCTCACAATCACTGATCACTGTCACACAGTGGCGCAACTACACATTATTCAGGTGGATGCGAAAACATAAATCGCCTCCCCCCTCCCCCCCCGAAGGAAGGTATGTCAGGTCAGGGTGAAGGAGTGTAGAAATACGCTCGTGTCCTCCTCCCCCCACCCAAGACGACGACACGTGAAAGGTAAAACTCACTACATTTACCTCGTTATGTGCGCGAGGTGAAGGAGCGTAAGGCGCGCTGAAGTGTATGGGAAAACATCATCGGCGCACCGCCCCATCCAGACGGGATTTTGACGCCCCCTCTGGTGTTGCGCCCCTATGCGTTGCATGCACTGCATACCCACTTTTTGCGCCCCTGCTGTCACATGACCAACTTTGTTCACTCCCCCTCCAGAAACAAATGGCAACAAGAAGGAAATAAATATTGATGGTTAATATTGGCCCAGTTTTGTTTATCGGAACAATATGACTAATATCGGCTGATATTAGTCTATAGTCAGGAGGAAATCGGCACGGTCTCGGAGAAGATGCTCGGGTTTTATGTCCAAAGAGTCGCAGTCTGCTCTCATTGACGTAGTTATGAGATGAAAATCAAGTCCACACCAGGTTCAGGTCTATGTGAAGTATTGTGTGATTGGTCAGAAGTGTGTGGAGTGTTTCATGCAGACAGCATTGTACATGATACTGTGGGGGGGTTTAATATGGTGTTCTTCCTCTCAAGATCTACAGGTGACGGTTCTAGCCAAGCAGGAAATTGAATTTCAAACAGACTCAGTCTTCATGTGTTTTTAGAAACTGCTTCTGTCTTTTGAGGTTGAGGCAGACGAGTGAGAAAATAGTTTTGTTTTTTAACAGCTGCTCTGTGCGTTTTCAGGATTTTGACCTGGCTACCATCTATGTGTCGGATGCCCAGTACAACAGAAACATCTACTTCGATACGTCGCCGCAGGCTGTCAGGTGGGGCCATCACATGTTTGTTTAACAAGATCAAATTCTCAAACACTTGATCTTGGATAAAAGCATGTATGAAATAATGAAACCAGGCAGCCATCTTTATTGGAAAATGTTCACTTAGCTTTTTTGGTTTACAAAACTGTGTTTCATCTCTTGTGGCTTTGTCCAGGCTTTTATACGTCACACAGAGTAGGAGAATCAATAGTATAAATATCAATAGAAAATATATTAGAATGTTCAATAATTTCACTGAATTCAGATTCAGAACAGCATTCTGGGAGATGTAGGCAGAGGAAAGGCTTTAGTTGCTCAACCTCAATTGGCCTCTACTTCACTCTGTTTCCCTAGCAACAGCTCATTTTTTGGGTATAATGTACATTGCATTTATTCCAGCGTTAGGCAAATGTATCTTGAAGGAGAATAACACTTAAATTCATTAAGAATTAATTTAGAATAAAAAATAAGTCACCCTGAATTACCTTGATACATATAATGTATGTAATAAAAGTGTGTCATTAATGAAGGGGGAAAAAAAGTCGATCCAGACTTTAAGTACGTTTAGGGTCTGGTGAGGATGCAATTAAATATTTTCCCCAAATATTCAATAAAAAAAAAACCTAAGTTAAGCATAATAAATTTGTAATCAAAACTTTTGGAATTGTAATTATTTCTTTTTTTTCTTTTACAAAAAGTTTTGTTTAAAAATTTTCTTTTTAATTAAATGTAATTTTGTCTCGTGAACTTAAAATGTTATTTGCCAAACATAAACTTCTATTTGCACACACCAGAAATCTTTTTGTTGTAATTTTAGGCCCTGCCCATAATGTCATGTAAGAATCACAAGCAAAAGTTTGAGTCACAAACAAAAACATAGAATAGCAAGAAAAGATTTCTGACAATAAGTTTGTTTTGCCAATAAATTTTTCACTTCATGAGACAAAAATGTGTGATTTTAATATTTTAAAAAAGTTTTTAAGCAAAACCCAGAAGGCTTTTCTCATGGTGACATGCATTAACAATTAATTTTTTTCTAAAAAGATATGCTGTACTGTTTCTAACTTTCCACAATAAATACAACAACCTGTATTAAGTTTATTCATTAAGTTAAGAGTACTATTTAATCCTGTATGTCCAAACCAACAAATATGTACGGGAAAGAAAGATACTACTTAGTGAGCTTAGTAGTAATAAAAATAAGTTGTTATAAGAGAATTGTTTCAGAGTTCATCAGGGAATATAGCTTTTGATAGAATTTTTTAAATTTTCTTAGAAGAACGAGGAGGCTATGAGCTTCTTATCCATACTCCAACCTGGAAGGTGGCGGTAATGCACCTTAAAGTTGTTTGCCAACCGCCATAAAAAAGACGAAGAAGAAGACGAGAAACAAGATGGCGCATGGTTTGTTTTGTTGAATTTTCGAGACTTTGTATAAACGAGTTTATCAACAAGCATTTGACTGCTGTTGAAGAAACATTTACAGAGTTTAAAGAAATCATCAAGAGGAAGAGATGGATGATCAACGCAGACTGCTGGATTTCTCCCGGAAGCCCAAGATAATCTTATACCGAATAGGTAAGAAACGCCAGCGTTTGGATTCAGGTTAAGGTTTGAATGTATGAAACTTTCTGCATGAGGGTCATTATAGTAACCGTTCCCCTCCTGTATAAATGTTTTTATATCAGATAAAAGAGCGCAAACATCACAACTACGCTGTGAGAATGGCTTATTGATGTAGAGAGAAAATAGAACCAGTTATCTTTCTTAGGGCTCTCCTTAAACTGCTGAGACTTACTTTCATAAACAGGAGAAATATGAAGAACAATTCAGCAAAAGGCTAGTAAAGCAAATGTTTCACGCAACAGGGCTGGTGTCGGTGTAACAGACGCAGATTTTTTCCTGTAAACAGGATACAACAGGTTAAAATAACGAGGCAGACACAACTCCGTATTTCTAAAATCATCCTGGAAACTACTGTTTATTGTTTCTATAATGAACAGTTTCTTTTTATCCTTCCACATAAAGGCACAGCTGGTCTTTATATGAACCTGTGGCCGACGGGTGCAAATACGCAGCAACAGAGAAAACAAGCAAACAAAAAAGAGATGCAAAGAAATGTAATGCAGCAAACAAGAAGAGATGACGCAAACAAAAAGCAAATAAAATGTAGCAAACCGAAAATAAAATGCAGCAAACAAGAAGACGCAAACAAATAGCAAATAAAACGCAACAAACAAAAAGAGACGCAAATGAAATGCAGCAAACAAAAGAAAAGATGCAAACAAAAAGTGCTGAAAACGGAAGTGCTCCAGACCACTAGAGGGAGTCGAACAAAAAAACAGCTGTGTCCAAATTTAGGGTCTGCATCCTTTAAAACGGGTGTTCAGAAAAGCAGCAATGGCAGCAATTTTTTTTTTTTTTTTGCTGTATTACACAAAATGATTTTTTACAATATTTTTCGGCGAGAATGTTGATGTATAGATCTCAGATATCTTCTCGGTTCATCAATAAATCACCTAATTGCAATATTGCTCAGACGTTTTCGGAGATGTCTGCTCCCGCTGCATTAACAGCCAGCTCCCCTCGCCAGCTGTCAGCTGACCGGGCGCTCCATGTTCGGTACACCGAGAGAGAACGCACGTCTCCCGGCAAATCGTTTTAAAAACTCCCGCTAGTTTCCCCCTATGAGTGGAGGCGGAACACCGATATTAAGCCTGTAAAAATTTTTGGTTCACTAAAGTATTTAATTTATTCCTGAGCAAATCGGTTTGACTAATTAAACTAAGAATTAAAACATAATAGTTTTATTTAACTGTAATGTCTTACTTCCTGAGATCTAGAGAGTATTTGAAAATGAATAATTTGCTTACATTCCTTGCTATACATGTTAACATTTTAGAATCAAACAGATTTCTTTTTTAGTATGGAACAGCCTTTATCACAAAAGGGGAAGAATAATACAGAAAAAACGAGTAAAAAACTAGCTTCGAGTCCGTTTTTTTTTTCCTTCGGCACTTTGTACTTCACGTTGTCACGGTTGCTAAGCAACATAACGCCAAGATGGAGGCTAGGCAGCTAGCTGAAGGCTACTGCTTTTCTCTTCTGGTCGTCCATATTCGTGGCCTTCGAAGGACCCGTCTTCTGCAGACCGGGCCGTTTCTCACATAGACATAAATAAAGGACAGACGCCTATGGACCGCTCTCGTCTTATCAATACATATTTATATAAATATAGACAGAAATAAATAATGATTAATACTGAATAATATTAAGCTATGCATGTTTAGCGCTCGCACACACACTCACACACACACATAGGAAACCTTCAAAACATAAACGGGAGATTTGGGAGGTATCTTACTTTGACAGAGTGAAGTTCATAATAGCCATTGCCATCTGTGTAAACCTTTCCGGTGAATGTTATAACGTGTAATATTATTATTTTTATAATATTGTTTCATTTCTATAATAGGCTCTTGTATCAGATATCTAAGTCAGTGTTAGAAAATAACTGAAACTTTTAAAAAATAATCTTGGTTAGCTTTCAGAGCGGGGACTGAACACCAAGTACTATAGCACTATACCAGCTAGCATTAGCTGATATTTGACTGGTGGACATAAATACAGTAAAGTAATATTCTAATTACAAAATATACACAATATTATGTCCATCTTACTTGCGACACGTTGTCACGTTGTCTGTCAAGCCCTCATGTCAATAGTCCGTCGATCTGATCAACAATATCCCCCGGTGCTGAGGCATCTTCTGCTGTTTTGGTCCAGCACAGCAGGAGGGTCTTTTGTTTGCGTCTCTTTTTTTGCTGGCATGTTTTCTCTGTTGCTAAGCATTATCATTATTCTTAGCAGTAAAATAGAAAAGGTCTGGTGAAAGCCCAGTGCATGCTGGTCCTGTACCAGTCCCTAAACTTACAGAAAATGGACAAACTGTCAAGATTCTGGGTTCTTGGATTAGGATTTTTTTTTTAAAGTAAAGAAACAAAAAATATAAAATAAACAATTAACATGAAACTGAACTCAAAGTAATAAAAATAAAAAGTTAATTGCTCCAACATAGAAAATATTAGAAATAATACTAGAAAATTATTTTTAAACAATAACGATCATGCCTGGAGTGAATAAATTAATCAGAAATATTTAATTTGGTAATTTTCCAAATGTCAGCTGAATGTCTGCACTCTTGAATTTTCAGATGTGTTTATTTGGTGATTTCTGTCTTAAATAATGAAAGTCTGTTAATTACTTCAGTAACGTTAACAATTCCTCTTTTTTTCCTGTTTTCCTCTCCAGATTGCCTGCAACATAACGTTTATGAGAACGAGATGTATAACCAGGAGAGGAGATCCAATCTGGACCAGGACGAGGTAGAACCTCTGCAGGTGAAACAAGAAAAGAAGAGCCAGAAGATCAACATATAAAAGAAGAGCAGCAGGATCTAGAATATCAACAAATAAAAGTGGAAGAGAAAGACGTTTACTCCAGTCAGGGTGAAGAACAGCTTGAATTAAAACAGGAGACTGATACCTGCATGGTGGTTCCTGTTTATGAACAAACAAACCAAACTGAATCAGAACCAAACAAGGAGCAGGTCATCTTCCAGGAAGCTGCTGAAGCTGAGAAGCAAAATCAGAAAAGAAGAAAACCTTTCTCCTGTGTGACCTGTAAAAAGCTTTTTGCTTGCAAATATTCTCTTGATGCTCATAAGAGGATTCACACAGGTGAAAAGCCGTTTTCATGTGGGAACTGTGGAAAAAGTTTTAGTCAAAAAAAGCATTTAACTGAGCACATGATGATTCACACAGCTGAAAAGCCTTTTTCATGTGGGAACTGTGGAAAAAGTTTTAGGCGAAAAAGTGATTTAACTAAGCACATGATGATTCACACAGGTGAAAAGCCATTTTCATGTGGGACCTGTGGAAAATTTTTTTGTCGCAAATTACGTTTAACACAGCACATGATGATTCACACAGGTGAAAAGCCGTTTTCATGTGGGACCTGTGGAAAAAGTTTTAGTCTAAAACCGGCTTTAACTCAGCACATGATGATTCACACAGGTGAAAAGCCGTTTTCATGTGGGACCTGTGGAAAAAGTTTTAGTCTAAAACCGGCTTTAACTCGGCACATGATGATTCACACAGGTGAAAAGCCGTTTTCATGTGGGACCTGTGGAAAAATTTTTTGTCGCAAATTACGTTTAACACAGCACATGATGATTCACACAGGTGAAAAGCCGTTTTCATGTGGGACCTGTGGAAAAAGTTTTAGTCTTAAACCGGCTTTAACTCAGCACATGATGATTCACACAGGTGAAAAGCCGTTTTCATGTGGGACCTGTGGAAAAAGTTTTAGTCTTAAACCGGCTTTAACTCAGCACATGATGATTCACACAGGTGAAAAGCCGTTTTCATGTGGGACCTGTGGAAAAAGTTTTAGTCTAAAACCGGCTTTAACTCGGCACATAATGATTCACACAGATGAAAAGCCATTTTCATGTGGGACCTGTGGAAAAGGTTTTTATCACAAACTTAGTTTAACTCGGCACATGATGATTCACACAGATGAAAAGCCGTTTTCATGTGTGAACTGTGGAAAAACTTTTATTCAAAAAGGGAATTTAACTAAGCACATGATGATTCACTCAGGTGAAAAGCCGTTTTCATGTGGGACCTGTGGAAAAGGTTTTAGTCTAAAACAGACTTTAACTCAGCACATGATGATTCACACGGGTGAAAAGCCGTTTACATGTGGAGCCTGTGGAAAAAGTTTTAGTCTCAAACTTAGTTTAACTAAGCACATGATGATTCACACAGGTGAAAAGCCGTTTTCATGTGTGAACTGTGGAAAAACTTTTATTCAAAAGGGAATTTAACTCGGCACATGATGATTCACTCAGGTGAAAAGCCGTTTTCATGTGGGACCTGTGGAAAAAGCTTTATTCAAAAAATTTGTTTAACTCAGCACATGAGGCGTCACACAGGTGAAAGCCGTAGAACTATTTTTCGTATGTCCTATGTAGAGGTTCATATAAAACAGTGTTTCTCAACCTTTTTTGGGCCAGCGCCCCCGTAGCCTTTATCCAGGTCCCTCACCGCCCCCCACCAAAGAATTTGTAGGATACTTTGCACTGACTATTATTTTATCATTAATATTACTATCGCCATTGTAGATGTTTTGATTTTTATGTTTGTTTCTGTATTTATCATCAAAAATAATTTCCCAGAGAACAATGTCATGGGAATAGAAATTATTTTCACAGGCGTCTATGAAAAATTTGGTCGAAGTTTACCTTCGACCAAACGTCCCCCAAAGGCATCCCAGCGCCCCCCTTTTGTAAAAAAATCCGCCAGCGCCCCCCAGCCGTCCTCTGAACGCCCCCTGGGGGGCGGTACCGCCCACGTTGAGAACCGCTAATATAAAAGATGAAAACCGGAGGGCTTCTTGTCTATAAAGTGGGAAAATTGTTTAATTTTTGAATTTGTTAAATGTGATCATTTGGATCTTGACATTTGCATATTGGAGATATAAAATATGAACTTGCAGGATTGATTTGTATTTTTCTGTATAGAGAGAATGAGTGGGGTGAATGAAATTTACTCTAATACATTTTTAATCCAAAATAAGATGTGCTGTTGTGTACTATTAGTAGATTTTCATTAATTGTTTGCAATCTGAAATTTACAGTATTAAAAAAGTATTCGATAGGTTTATCTTCACAGCAAAACTAGACTGAAACTGATGTTTCAAATTATATTAACCAGTCTATATAAAAGCTTTTCAAATAAGTTGGCATGCCCTTTTACTTAGAAAATGCAAAATACAATATAATCATATTTTCCTTCATTGATTGTTCTTGATTGTACAAATTATGTGTGATTATTGTCTCCAATAATTTGGTGTGTCGCTTGTCTTAGTTGCATAATTTTTCTATTTTCTGCTGTGGCTGTTTTCTGTTAAAGATCACTATCTTTTTTAAAAGTTTAAACTAATTTAATCTATAAACATATATGTATTTTATTAAGTCCTTACAAAGTCATTTATGACTTGCATATCCTTTGACGTAAGCTAATACAAGTGAATGGGCCGAACTTCACAAAGTGCTGTTCTGCAAACTAGTTTAAAACCCTCCTGTTATGTTGCGGGTCAATTTGACCCGTTTCAAAGTTTAATTTTTTTTTTAAATAGTTAGAAAAAGTTTCATGCAGAAAAAATACTTCTATTTGCCTTAATAGGTGCACTCTATGTATAAAATGAAAATGGTTCATTTTACACATTTGCAGCCCCCCCTGGGTCTATTTGTTACATCGATACTGTTCGGGTCAATTTGACCCGGCAGTCAAGTTAAAGGGTAAAAAGGTTAAAAAAATGTCCAATTCTATTTGTTTCTTTGCACCTATGAGACATATTTCACCACACACACACCACACCACACATGCATGCACACACCACACACACACCTAAACAATCACGCAAACCCACTCTTTCACTATTCTCTTTACTTCACTAGAAAGCTGCCTAAAAGCAGGTGTTCATACAACTTTTGACAGGTACCTTTTCTGTTCCCCTGGACAAACTCCACCCACACTGAGTGGACACTCAGTAGAAATGGAGGGAACATAAATACTCTCTGCAAGGGAGTCCTAAACACATTACACACTGAAGGTACATGTGATATTGTCACTGTCAGAGATTAGGAAATGAGCAGCAGGGAAATAAAAGATGAAAACCCTGGAAGCTCTGGAACTTCTTGTTGATCATTCCAGGGTTGACTAGGATGGCAGTAACTCGCATTATAGACATCAAGTCAGTCTTTGAGCTACTCAGGCCTTGTGTAATACAGAAAATCCTTGTTGAAATGACAAATCTAAAAGGAAGGTGAGTTTTTGGAGAGAACTGGAAGGAGCTGGACCAAATGCATTTACATGCATATTTGGAGGTCCTCATTCTGACCAGAGTTTATAAGTCAAAGGACGAGTCAACAGCCAGTCTAAGGGATGCAGAGACAGGCAGGGTAATATTTAGGGCCATAATGTTTCTGGAAACTTTTCTCCGGAGTAATCCGATTTGACAATCGATGGACAAGACAAACTAGCAGCTAATAGAACAGTGTGGTACATATGGGTTGTAACTTCCCCTGTTCTATAACCCAGGCCCTAATGTCACAGTAGATGGAAGACTTGTGGCATTCATAAAGTTCACCCCTGGCATTCAGAAGGCATATATTGCCTAAATGAGTAGCGACCCTACTCATTTAGGCAATATATGGCTTCCACACCAGCTAAATATGGCATAAAAATCTGGGCAGCATGTGATGAAAAACCCAGTTTTGTTTTGAACACGCAGATTTAAACTGGAAAACCAGCTGGAGGATCATCTTCAGGACTCATTTGTCTTGATTTTAGTCAGCGGGTCAATTTGACCCAGAGCAGAAAAGTGTCTCAAGTTCAATTATAAAGATGACCCCTTCAAAAAAAATCTAAATGTAATATAAAGAAATTTACAAAAAATCACTTTCAAGAATAGTGTCATTTTGTGTTTGGGTTTTTTCAGTGGGCATAAAAAATTGAAAATCAAATTTTTATGTCCAAATGAGTAAATTGTCGTTATTGATCCTTAATTTGTGAGAAATAAAAAAACCTCATTGCACAAATATTGATTGAAATGGTTAGTATTGGAATTAATAATCAGATACAAAAAAGTTTTGGAGGATGTTTTAGGTTTCTGACGCTATTGCATGACTAAACACTCTCCGGGTCAAATTGACCCACGAACATTATTGCTGTACCTCAGAAACAAACATAATAGGAGGGTTAAGTTAATATTTGACACATTTTCTCACACACGCTAATATATTTGGTAATCAAATGACTAAAAACAGAGTTTATTACTTTTAATGTGATTATTTAGTTGTTTTGGGGGATTTTTGAATAAAGAGCACAATTTGATAGAAATTATTCTGATAGTTTTTATATTGACACTGATGAACACACACACTTTTACAGCATTTTATTCAATAATATATTGACATGAATCCATAATTTAACGTGCATTTAACATTTGAAGAAGACGAGAAAAAAAAATTGCCTTTATTTTTTGACATTTTATTGTAACAACAATAAACTTTGATAAATCAGACATTGTCAAACATTAGCTACATATTTTTCTTACTTTTGTCCTGCAAAAATATTACAGTATAAAAGTTAACTTTGCTATGGACAGCAGAGCGGAAATAAATTCTAACAGTTAATTATTTTTATTTCATTACATTAGCTGTCTTGATACTATGGAGGAATTCAAAGGTGTATCGTCTCATAAATTAAGAGACGATACACAAAACTCCATTCTCTCCGGCTCACCGACAACCAGGAAGACATTTAATGCACATCTGCGGCATCACACATTACATGTTCATCAGCTCATCATCACGACCTCGTGGAAGTTAAATCTGCTCCTTCAGAGGACCATTAGTCAGATTGTTAGTTCTTATCTGTCCAAACAGACATCCTTTCCATGTTCTGTTTTCGCTCCATTTGCGTGCAACGCACAATGTAAGGAAAAGAGACGCACCAAAATCTTCTGCAATAACAACTCAATAATATTTCGGCTCCGACATAATGAAAAGACACTTGCTAGGAATTCCTTCCACAACAACTTACTGGGTCAGATTGACCCGGACATTCGACATAATACATTCCTTTTCAGTAAAACATATCTTAATGTGAATTAACATAACTTTTAACTATTAATATAAATATATATTAATATAATATATATTATATATAAAAATATATTTCACCTAAAAATACACAAAACGTGCCCCCTTCGCTTCCGGATTGCAATGTCAGTCTCATACCATTTCCAAATACGGTACGAGACCTACAGTGGTCCCTTTTCCCCCTTTCTGTTTGCTGCACGGGGTCCTTCTCGCTCCATGAGGCGTCTACGTATTTATGTCTATGCTTCTCACTGCCATTAAAGAGAAGAAGATAGGAAAAAAACAAGATGGTGCATGGTTTGTTTAGTGGAATTTTCGAGAGTTTGTCTAAACGAGTTTATCAACAAGTATTTGACTGCTGCTGAAGAAACATTCACAGAGTTGATCAAAGCAGACTTCTGGATTTCTCCCGGAAGCCCAAGATAATCTTATACCGAATAGGTAAGAAACGCCAGCGTTTGGATTCAGGTTAAGGTTTGAATGTATGAAACTTTCTGCATGAGGGTCATTTTAGTAACCGTTCCCCTCCTTTATAAATGTTTTTATATCAGATAAAAGAAAGCAAAAATCACAACTACGCTGTAAGAATGGCTTATATATGTAGAGAGAAAAAAGAACCAGTTATCTTTCTTAGGGCTCTCCTCCTTAAACTGCTGAGACTTACTTTCATAAACAGGAGAAATATGAAGAACATTTCAGCAAAAGGCTAGTAAAGCAAGTGTTTCACGCAACAGGGCTGGTGTCGGTGTAACAGATGCAGATTTTTCCTGTAAACAGGATACAACAGGTTAAAATAACGAGGCAGACACAACTCCGTATTTCTAAAATCCTCCTGGAATCTGTTCTGTTTATTAGACATTGTGTCAATGTTATTTTTCTGTCATTTGTCAACAGGTTTGTTTCTATAATGAACAGTTTCTTTTTATCCTTCCATATAGACACAACTTACGGTGGCCGACGGGTGCAAAAGCGCAGCAACAGAGAAAACATTCAAACAAAAAAAGAGACGCAAACAAATGAAATGCAGCAAACAAGAAAGAGACGCAAATAAAATGCAGCAAACAAAAGACGCAAATAAAATGCAGCAAGCAAAAAAGAGATGCAAACAAATAGCAAATAAAATGCAGCAAACAAAAGAAAAGATGCAATAAGTGCTTAAAACGGAAGTGCTCCAGACCACTAGAGGGAGTCGAACAAAAAACAGCTGAGCTCAAATTTAGGTTCCGCATCCTTTAAAACGGGTGTTCAGAAAAGCAGCAATGGCAGCAAAATTAATTTTGCTGTATTACACAAAATGATTTTCGGCGAGAATGTAGATGTATAGATCTCAAATATCTGCTAGGTGCATCAATAAATCACTTAATTGCAATATTGCTCAGACGTTTTCGGTGACCTCGCTGCATTAACAGCCAGCTCCCCTCGCCAGCTGTCAGCTGACCGGGCGCTCCATGTTCGGTACACCGAGAGAGAACGCACGTCTCCCGGCAAATCGTTTTAAAAACTCCCGCTAGTTTCCCCCTATGAGTGGAGGCGGAACACAGATATTAAGCCTGTAAAAATTTTTGGTTCAATGAACTATTTAATTTATTCCTGAACAAATGGGTTTGACTGATTAAAGTTAAGCCTTCAAACATAATAGCTTTATTTAACTGTAATGTCTTACTTCCTGAGATCTAGAGAGTATTTGAAAATGAATAATTTGCTTATGTAGCAGCATAAATGGTACGCTGCCACTTTAAGAGTAATTTCAGCTGCTGCATATAAGCAAGCGTTCACCTGACATGAGGTTGCTTGTGTCGTGACGTCAAATTGAAGTTGCTCCCTTTGTTTGCGCCGTTCTGGGTAAGCGTGGGTGTTATCATTTGTCAGCTTTAGGAATGGCTATTAATGTCAACTGGTTTGTCTGCTTAGCCTCCTTCGCTGCACCTTTAATATCGGGGTCGATCTGTCCATTCATTTCTGCTGATAGGAAGGTAAGAGCTTAGCGTGGCTAAGTAACACCCGTTTCATGTAAACAAAACCTTCACATACCATTTTTTATTACAGTTGCACTGCATCTAGGTGGTACTGAGGATCTGATTATTGGGCATTTATCAGGTCACAGGTAAACGGCTGCTGCAAGTTATAAATTTTGTTGTAGCAGTTGAATTAATTTGCTATATTTTTTTGTTAGCCACCTGATGACTCTTCGGCATTGCACCTGGATTGATACTCGCTGCTGTTTTGCCTAACTCCAAATTGTTTTAAAAAGACCAACTTGAACTTGCCCTGCTTCTGGGAGCAGTGATGGCGCTATTGAAGGAATGAACTGCAACATTGTAGCGCCATTGTACCACTGTTTTACTTGTATTGTTTCATTTTTTTGTCTTTCTTTTAAGGACTGAGGCTTCTGTGGTGGCGGTGGTGACCCCTGGTGGCGGTGTCTTGTCTCGCGTGTTTTGTTGGAGCACCTTTTCTTTCTTTGCCGTGTTTTTGTTGTGTCTAGGTGATTCCCTTTTTCTGCACTGGATGTTGCCCCTTTCCCTCACTACTTCCCCACTGGTAAGCCTCAGTTTCCTTTGCAATTTAGACGTTTTATGATAAATCTTGTTAACTGCATTCACTGTTTTAACCATTCAATTTCAGATCATTATTTTAAAAAGAGATTATAAAGATGAATAAACTTTGTAGAACTTCCTGAATCTTGTCTCATTTTCCAGCAGACGTACTTGCGTCCTTTCATTACATTTTCCTGGAATTATTCCAGGTGGCGTTGTTGGTCATTATAACCTGTAAGAGTTTATATCTTGGGTTCATAATTAAAAATAAAGAAAATCCACCCCCCAGGTTGCCCACAAATTGGCGTTGTTGGCAGGATTATTGCTGTGTAAAAGAGACTTGATTCCTAGTTTTTTTTGTTTTTCTGTATGTGTAGTGGTCTTGTGTTTTGTTTGCTTTGGAGGAGAATTGTGTTGTGTGTACAGGCAAAACAGCAGTGAGCCCATCTAGTAAGGATCCAGATTATGGAGGAGGAGATCCAAGAAATGCGGGACTTGATTGTCCGATTGAAAGCAGACAACGAACGACTGCGTCAGGAACAGTCACTCTCTGCCCCAGGTACTTCTACTGCCACTTCTACTTCAAGCACATCTCAGAGTGCTTTGCCCGCCTCAGGTCCCCTTGTGTCAGAGAGGTTGGTGTTTGTGCCTCGTGACAGGAAATGTCCGATGTTCAGGGGAAGATCCGGTATAGGGTTAAATGAATGGTTGGAGGAGGCTGAGGTCTGTATGAGGGCACGTCACTTATCACCTGTTGATCAGGCTTTTTATTTGTATGATCATTTGGAGGGTGAGGCGCGAGAGGAGCTCAGATACCGCTCTAGTGCTGAACGGACTGATCCAGCTTGCATTATTAGAGTGCTAAAAGAGGTATATGGTTGTACTGATTCCTATGTCTCGTTGCAAGAGGCTTTCTTTTCTAGAAAGCAGCAGGAAGATGAAACTCTTCAAGAATTTTCACTTGCACTAATGGGATTAATGGAGAAGGTTAAAGCCTCTGCACCCACTAATATGGTTAATGCTGATGTATTGTTGAGGGATCAGTTTGTGGAGCATGTTCTAGATGGTCCACTGCGGCGTGCATTGAAACAGTTTGTACGGGAGAAGCCTGCAGCTACTTTACTTGATGTCAGGGCTGAAGCTATTAGGTGGGAACGGGAGGGCTCATCTGGCGATAGTAGGGCCCGGAGTCTTTCAGTTCCATCACTTGGATTTCAGTATGCTGTCCAGAGCACTGCTCAGATTAGTCCAAGGGATCAGGGGTCAGAATTGAGGGCACTGCATGATATGTTGGCACGACAACAAGAGCAATTAAATAAACTTACTCAGAGCGTTGCCTCTTTTGGTCAAACCCACCAACAAAGTCGTCCCCTCGTAATGCCCCTATAGTCTGTAGACGGTGCCAACAGCCAGGTCATTATGCCAGGGAATGTGACGGTGTACGTGTCCCTTCACGTTTTTC
>NW_027675199.1:0-43911 GCF_904066995.2 Poecilia reticulata | reverse complement strand
CAGAGACAAAGAGTCAGTGATGAGTTTCTTACTCGCGAGGAGAGTGCTCAGAGAATGCTTCAGTTACAATCTCCGACCAACACTCTGAAGTTTCTCTGCTCGCCTCGCTCTTTTATTAGATTAGGAACGCCCTAATTACATGAAGCTAAAGGGGGGGGAAGTATACTCTGTTGAAGCTTGACACAGCAACTCTTATCCATATAAGATAACTTGAACAGCACATTCTCTTCGAGGCTGTTGGGGTGAGTTCCTGTCCTGCAGCTTATCTTCTGCAACACAAGAAGCGAACAAACAACAGACAGAACAAACTTCTAAAAGTGGCATAACACTATAAGCTTCATATAAGAGATTAAATAATAATTCTAACATTTCCCCCTGTTTATGCCATTTTTAGCCAGATCTTGTCCTTACTCAATAACTTCTTTCGATTTTCTATTGGTAATTCATTAAGTGGTTCAAAACAGGTACACTCAGAGGAAAAAGGACATATTTCACACATTACATCATTAACATTGTATTTACAAGTTCGACATAGGAACATTTGGGTCAGGATACAAGTCTGGAAAGTTGAGAGACATTTCATCTTCTTCATCACTGGACTCAGCATCTGTTTCATCACTTACATTTTTATTGTCGTCAGGAGGAAGGAGAGAATACACTTGTTCCTGCATTGGAGTGATGGCAGTGGTGATGAGCTTTTGAATTAAAGCTCTGATACAGGGAATACACAACATCCACACAAGGCCAGTATTGCTGCAAACACAGCTATGGAAATTAAGACAGAGACTATTAGTTGTTAATATTGGCCAAATACATTACCCAAAACGTCCCACATTTCTGTATCAGCTCCAGAGTGGTCTTTCATTTTGCTGTTTAGAGCCCTCAACCCATCCAAGGCCTTTGTGAGGCTGCCATCTGCAGGGTTGTTGGGGACAAGGGCGGAGCACTGCTCCCCAAAAAGGGCGCAGACCCCACCCCTCTCAGCCAACAAACATGTCAACAGCAATGCGGTTTTGGAAAGCCATCAGGGAGGTAGCTGACAGTTGCTCGTGGACGGCTGAGAAACCTTGCTCTGTTTTGTTACCTAACCTCTGGACATTGTAGTGGATGTAGTTTTATTCTATCAACATTTTTATTTATTTATCATCAGGTATACCACGTGGGACCCCAATACTGTCTATATAGGTGGATCATCGTCATCTTTCAGAGAGCGTTTCTGACGCTGCTGCCACACTGATGGAAGCACATTACCTAGTGATTCAAGTAGTTGTGGTACTGTCATAGGTATATTGAAACAGGTAACATCAGAGTCACTACAGTGCACAAACCAGTAGTATTTAATGGCAGTTTATCAAACAACCTGTTATCTCCACACCACCCCAGATGTCACTACGGGATAATGGTTGAAGTACCGAGTAACATTTACTATAGTCGAACAATTTCCTGAACTCACATTCATTTGGGAGCGTTGCTGGAACCACTCTCAAAAGTGGTCGTGGACCCATACATATCACACAGTCCCCTTGTGGAACTTTTGCAGCCTGTTCTATCATTAGAAGCCAGTTGTTGCTTCGGCTGGTAACTCCTGTGGTTATTCTAATTAGCTCATCTAATCATCATCATCATCTGCATTGAATATAGTCATTTCAGAACTTGCGAGTTTGGTTGAGTGTGGGTCCGCCACCATTATGCCTGGGGAGACGTTATTTGACTCTGTGATGTTCTGGCACAGGGAAATCATTTTATAGGGGTCTTTTCCACTTTTCTCAATCCACAAAGAGAAATAGAAACAAGGAACATCACTTTTGAAAGGATCGGATTGTTTGTGTGTTTATGATTATTTTTTTCTTTATTGATTTTTTTCCCAGATGTATAACCTTAGCCCAGTACTGTGCTTTGGTATTTATCTTTGGATTTGGCCTCCAGCTATCCCCTGTGTAGGCGAAAACATTTTCCCATCTCTTTGATCATAACCTGCCCAGGCATTGCCTGGGTAGCCCCCAATATTGATCTTATTTCAGGTCCAGAGAAATCACAGTTGCCAATCTAGATGCATTAACACACAGGTAGATTTCATCTACAACCTCTTCACCTGACCCGTTGCATGGATTTTCATGTCCTAACCTTGGACACCACGTACAACTCTTCCCAGGTGGCATCCATACTTCTCGGTGTTATGTGTTCTTCTCTTACTTTTGTTTCATACCAAAATAATAGGAGAGCTGCAATAATTACGACCGCAGCTCCTACACCAAAGATCACCTTATTTCTTTTAGTGGTCATGTTTTATGTTTTGATTCCCTTCCTAAGAACCCCTCGGCAGAGTTGTGGACTATCTTCACCGGTTTGAGACAACTGTATACTAGAAATACAGTTCCCTTTGTACCACGGGCTTCCTCTGGGGGTCTAGCTGAAGGTAGGCAAAACTTTGTTCATAAAAGGTAGAAAAGGCTGATGACCAAAAACACTTAGCAATACTGTAGCAGTGAAGGCTATTACTAAGAGAGTTATTTTAGTTCCAACATTTTTCTCATATAGTCTGCTAGGTTAGGTTCATCCTCTGCTTCCCATTCATTTTTAAATAATGGAAGTCTGTACGGTCTCCCAAATAGTGTTTCATAAGGTGTTAGCCCTGATGTACTAGTGATGTTTATATACATTTTAACTAGGTCCAAACACCGTGTCCAGGGCCTTCCTGTTTCTTCCATACACTTCTTTAATCTATTTTTTATAGTACCATTCATTCTTTCTACCAGTCCTGCACTTTGTGGGTGGTAGCTGCAGTGGTTTTTTAAGTTTATGTGGAAGGCAGTTCCTATGTTTTTTACCACTTGGTTCACAAAGTGTGTACCATTATTACTATAGATTTTTCTGGTATTCCATATCTGGGTATTATGTCTTTACATAGGGCTTTTGCCACTGTTAGGGCATCTGGTGTTTTAGTTGGGAACAGTTCTATCCATTTTGAAAATGAATCTATGATCACTAGACAGTACTTTTTTCCTTCACTTTGATTTAGTTCTATAAAGTCCATGTGTATACTCTGGAAAGGATAGTTAGGTGTTGGAAACCTCCCTCGCTTTGGACGTAGATTACCTTGAGCGTTGTGCTTAGCGCATATGACAAGCTCTACAAAAATTTTTTTGAATATAGATTAAAACCATAGGTTGTATAATGCTGATTTACTAATCCTACCATCCCTCCTGTTGAGACATGTGTTTCCCATGGCTCAATATTGCTGCCCATTTATATAGATTTTTTGGTAGGATTGGTTTTCCTTCTGGTCAGATGTATAAGTCATTTTTTACAGTTGCTCCACTTTTTATCCAGGTTTTTTGTTCTAGTGTGCTTGCTTGTTTTTGCATGTCTTTCAATATTTCATTATCGATTTGTTCTTCTGTGGACCACAGTACTCTTTTTCTCCATTGCTGCTTGCTTAGCTGTTTTATCTGCAAATGCATTTCCCAGTGAAACAGAATGTCTTAGGTCAGGTAGATTATAAATTTCAATCTTCCCTAAAGTCTTTCCGAAAATACTACTTCTGGCAGCTGAAGGAGGAACAGCTTATCCTGCTCTCTCCCGTCCTTACTGATAACTTTGCTTGTGGATTATTTTTTAAAGTCACAATTTTTTATGGTTTTATTCACATTATCGACATCATAACTGGATTACTTCAAACCTAAAGACCAGGAGATTTTCTCACTTTTATTTTTTACCTCACTTTTCTTCACCTCCAAGTTGAACTAGGGCAAAATGCCCCCGTTCGACCCCAAGGACATTAGCAGTATTCTACAACGACTTCAGTTTTTTAGAAACAAAGATTCAACGGCTGGAGGTGAACCTCGAGATCAACGCCACCCGTGGATATGAAACAACTCTTCCTCAAAATCAGCGGAGAGTTCGTACACCCCGCACCAAACAGCTCACCCTGGATCGCTCAGGGAGCCAAGCCAAAACAAAAGTCTCACACTGCAGATCCCATGAGACGACTAACGGGAGAACCCCTCACCTAGATGAATCAGCGTGGCCAGCTCTGAGCAGAAACCACCTTCAACCTCAACACCTGCTCCGCCAAAGAATAACAAACAAGTAGCTGGAACCAAAACGACTACACCGAGCCCACTCCCAAGGACAAAGCGACCAGCCCGAGCCTCAAAACATTCTGACTCCGTGGGAATCCCACTGAAAAACAGATTTTCTGCACTTCAGCACGAGCCCCCGAGTGAAAATCCACCCTCAAACACCAGCAACGAGGCTAAACCAACGCATCCACCGCACAAAGCTCCGCAAAGTGCTCTCTATAACCACTGATCAGCCAAACATGGAGACTTTAGTTGTGCATGTTGGAGCCAATGATCTGGAAAAGCAAAAATCCGAGATTCTGAAAAAGGACTTTAATATTCTTCTGGACACTATGGGAAAATTAAAATGAAGTTATTTCTCAGTGGTCTAATTCCATCGCCTCAACGGGGAGGCGAAAAACATTCCAGGCTGCTTATGATAAACAAATGGCTGTTTAAAACCTGCTCTGCCAGCTCAGTGACCTTCCTTGATAACCTCTGGATCTACTGGCAGAGCTTTCACTTCTTTGGAAGAGGAGGACGCAATCTTAACAAACACGGAATAAGGCTGCTCACTGCAAACATTTTTCATTTTATCAACAAGAATAACAATGTGACCATCGCTTCAGAAGAACAGGCTCACGGATGTCTGATTAGGATGGAGCCCTCCGCATATCAAGAACAAACTATTCTAATACAAACTGATAAAACATCGGCTGTGAACAGAATGACTGGCTCCCCTCCGCCTTATTTTTCTGCTCCTCCGTTTCCTGTTCTTTTTTCTTTAGCCTTTCTTTCTCCCTTTTCTTCTTCTCTCAGCTATTTGGAGCCAGACTTTTGTCTGTTCATAACCCTCTTTTGCCATTTGTTTTTCTTTTACTGATAAAACATTAAAGACATAAAAACATGGAAGTAGGACATTTCTGCCCTTCACGGAATTTAACTACCTAGTAGAGGACTCCCGCGGACTTTAACTGCTTTTATTAAAAAAATTAAAGACATTAAAGACCAGTAGAACCAGTAGAACCAGTAGGAACCAGTGGAACCAGTAGGAACCAGTAGAACCAGTGGGAACCAGTGGAACCAGTAGGAACCAGTGGAACCAGTAGAACCAGTAGGAACCAGTAGGAACCAGTGGAACCAGTGGAACCAGTAGAACCAGTAGGAACCAGTGGAACCACTAGGAACCAGTAGAACCAGTAGGAACCAGTAGAACCAGTAGGAACCAACTAAGACCTTCTGTTTATGTTTGCTTCCCCCTTTACCATTAACATTAACATTTTGAACTAAATTTAGTCCAGTGTGGTCTCAACACCTGCTGTGTTCTAAACACTGGAAAATTTCAACAGGATGGTGATAAATAGATTGTGGTAAAACTCACTTCAACTCAGAGAGCGGAGTTTTCTTGTCTACAAACATCCACAAAATCTCACCATTTGTTCCCCGTTGTTTTGGTATAAAACTGTTTATCTAGTGATAATCAGTTTTCATTCACTCACACACTTTCACACTTTTAAGTAGGACACTTCTGTGTCTTTGCGGAATTTAACTACTTAGTAGAGGACTCCGTTGTCCTTTTTTAGGGGACGCCGCTGTCCCACACAGAATTTAACTAACCTATAGTTAGAGGAGTCTGCTCCTCCCGCGGCTTTTATTTTACCTGACAGTGCCTAGGATTCTCAGGGTTTTAATTTTTTACCAGAGGACGCCGCTGTCCCACACAGAATTTAACTAACTATAGTTAGAGGAGTCTGATCCTCCCGCGGACTTTAACTGGTTTTATTTTACTTTCTTTATCCTGATTTTTATCGTTTTTCATTTTTTTTTTTATTTCTTTTTTTTTTATTTCTTATTTTTCTTCCCCATACATACTGGTTTTAAACTGAAACTACTCACTGTGTCTCCAGTCTCTGAGGAAAACCGTCAACCGTCGGACTCCAGCTCGTGAGAAAAAGGACCAGTCCCGGAAAGGGTCTTAAATGCTGTGCACAGACTTCCTGGTTTTTTACTCACTCGCTGGAATCGTTGGTGTATCGGACTCCGGCTCGAAGGACCAATTAAATGTCAGGTTCAAACACTAGACATTTCTTACACACTGCAAAAAACAGAGACAAAGAGTCAGTGATGAGTTCTCTACTCGCGAGGAGAGTGCTCAGAGAATGCTTCATTACAATCTCCGACCAACACTCTGAAGTTTCTCTGTCGCCTCGCTCTTTTATTAGATTAGGAACGCCCTAATTCATGAAGCTAAAGGGGGGGGAAGTATACTCTGTTGAGCTTGACACAGCAACTCTTATCCATATAAGATAACTTGAACAGCACATTCTCTTCGAGGCTGTGGGGGTGAGTTCCTGTCCTGCAGCTTATCTTCTGCAACACAAGAAGCGAACAAACAACAGACAGAACAAACTTCTAAAAGTGGCATAACACTATAAGCTTCATATAAGAAAGATTAAATAATAATTCTAACACCATTTATTGATTTATTTTGAATATACAGTATAAAATCATGCACAGAACAAGAAATCCAAAGACAGATATTTTGGACCACAGTTATCTTAACATGTTTGAAAAGAAGTAGGAAGAAGTAAGAAACTTGAACTGTTTGCTCAGAGGGTTAAAGTGTCTCACTTTTTTCCTGAAGATCTGCACCCATCTGTCCAATGATGTTGCAAACACTGAGCAGGTTAAAGGAAGCTGCAGTGGCAATCAGAAAGACCCCATCGAGTGTGAACATTTAATCTTCACAGTGACTGATTGTATTATTATTTTAACTTGCATCACCAGAATCATCTTCACAACAACCATGTAAATGTGAACTATACACAGTTTTGACAAATTTGTAATTAAGCTCATTTCATTCTGCTAAATCTCTGTAGATTTGCAGATTTACATCATGTTTACGTACAAATGTGTTTTTTTTAATCAGGTTTCCACATGTTGGTTAAGTGTCAACTAGTGAAAGTTTAAATATGTAAGATATCAAATCTCAAGTGTTTTAGTTTAGCAGGATTATTTTCATCATACTAAAAGTGGGAATAAGACGGGACTCCTAGTGTGTAAACTTGTGACTTTATGCAATGAGTAATGCTTTGTCACCTGTTGATATAATGAAGATGGTTACAATAAAAGGTATAGAAAAAACTAAATCTTTACGAGAAACCAAATAAAAGTATATTATGCTATTGTAATTTTTTTAAAGTCACATATACACAACTGTGGATCCTGTATTATGTGGGGGGAGGGGTATCAGCTGGTAAAATGTTATGGCAAAGGATTGCCACACTTATGCTATTTGAGCAACTAATAGACATCAGGGAAAAGAAAAGAGAAAGCTTGTCAATTAATTTTAATCATTAGCAAAATTAGAATAAGGGTGTTGAACTACTATAGTTTAGCAATAGGATAAACTACACTCAGATACTACATTTTAAACTGGATTTGTTCTTGGGGGGGGTTTGGTCACATTCTTTTCAGTAGAGGCTTTGTAATCTTGACATTCATTCTTTAAGCTTAAGAATGAAAATACAATACATTCTAAATATAATTGACCATGTCCTCATAGGTTTTTTCTGTATCTGTGTAACTTGTACACCTCCAGTTTCACAATGTATTGCTACTACTGTGTTATGCTTTAGTGAGTTTTTCTTTACTGAAGTATAAAGCAGAATCATTTTTGATCATTTCATAATCAAAAATAATTCCGTGCTTTTTTTGCACAGAAAGCTGTTTATTGTGCATGATTTGAGAAGACCTACTTCTCATATCATGTCTTCTAAAAAGCCCAGTCAGTCGTGGCAGATGGCTGCTTGTATCGAGCCTGGATCTGTCAGAGGTTTCTTCTGTTGAAGGAGTTTTTCCTCTCCACTGTTGCTCGGTACAAGGGATTGCAAAGAAGTCAATGATACACAGCAAATGTGTTTCACTTTTATGTCCCATTGAGGAGGAATAAATGGTAATATCATTAAGGCAATGCAATCTTCTGGGTTTCTTTAGAAACTGTTTACTTTGAATAATTCAGAATATTGTACTGTTTGATAGTCTGAATCAAATGAAATGTTTGTATGACTTGACTGAAATGAAAAGTTCTATGACATTTTACAAAATGTGTGACATTGTGTATTGACAGTATGTAAAGAAATAAATAGAACTGAGTACATTCTTAGTTTGCCTTTTGATACGCGCAGCATTATTACACTTAGTGCATTTTCCAGGTTTATATTCAATTTATTTATTTTGCATTTAAAGTGAGTGTGGTTATGGTCATTTTTTGACCTCAAGTCCCAAATTTCCAATCCATTTACAAATTAAAAATCTTTTGGTTTACAAAACTTCATTTTGCTATTTTACAAAAATTAAATCCATGTAAGGTTTTCCATCACAAACATTAATAAATGTACATCATATATTAATGATGTACATTAATAAATGTACATCATTGCATCGTCTGCAAAAAACATTTTGTGCGAAGATATTTATAGCTGGTGAGGCTCCAACTTACTTATAATCAGATTTACAAATCTAGACCCTGCATGTTATTGTTTACAAAAGGAAATTATGCGCATGCGTACAATGCTGGAGGGCATTAAAGCTCTCCAGCATTGGAGAGCTTTACGCTGCTATGACATCCATAGCAGCGCCGCCTCCGCAGAATAATTCTGTTATAATTCCGTCAAACAAACTTAGACATGTAGATATTATTAAATTCGTGCTGTGCTTAATAGCAAAGGGAGAAACCGTTAAAGTACAATACAAAACCACATCTTTCTCGCTCTCTGTATCAGCACAGCTAATGTGTGGCTAGCTCCCTGGTACTGTCTCTTACTCTGCAGTTGAGCTACATATCTGGCTCATGAGTGCCCCCCAGCGATAAGGCACGAGAACTGCCTGCCTCAATTAAGAATCTGCATGCTGTTTGCTATCTTCAATAATTTGCCGTTCCTCAGCAAACGAAGCACGTTACACACACAGTTGGTGACAATAAAAACACAGTACATTAAATACATAGAATAAATTATGGAAAATCAGTTCATACATTAAATGTTTTAACCATGGTTATTTGCGACGTACAGACAGACGGAGCATCGCTCTCATAGAATAACAACCAGTGCATTTAGCGAGAAGTTGTGCAATCCCAGGTGCTGCATCACTGGCTTTCCTTGTTCAAATTAAATGATAAATAGATACTTTATAATACAAATCACAGGGTGAACATATCTTTATAAATGGTTCATTCTATCTTCAATGATAATGTCTGTTACCTGCTTCCAGTGATATACATATGACATATATCTATATATATATATACACATATATGTATATTTATCTATATATATATACAAATATATTATATATATATATATAATATATATATATATATATATATATTATATATATATTATATTATATATACACACACATATATATATATATATATATATATATATATATATATATACACACACATATATATATATATATATATATAAGGGAAAGTTTAAGATGCAAAATGTGATGGGAGGGTGAGGGTGAGGATTTTAAACAAGAAAAAAAAAAGAGTATATTACACAACTTCTGTTGTACTTGGTATAAGATCTGCTTCCTCCATTTTGGGTCCAACAAACCTGGATATATATATATATATATATATATATATATATATATATTATATATATATATATATATATATATATATATACACATATATGTATATATAGATATATATACTTCTACTTCAATTTCTTAACTATTTTTTAAAGTCTTCTGCAAGATTTAATCAAGTTCAGATCATGTATCACACTGTTCTGCTTCTGCTGTTCGTTTATGCTTTTTTGTTTTGCTGTCTCACTTCTTCAAATATTTCTGGCTTTGTAATAATTACTGGTTCTCCTATTTTATTCTTTTTCCTGTCTTTCTATGTTTCACTGTTCCAACTGTTTCAACTTTTTCTGGTTTTAAAGTATTTTCCGCTACTGCTATATTTATACTTTTTCATTTGTTCCACTTTCCAATTATTTCCATTTCTTCTGCTTTCCTTCACTTCTTGTGCTTTCTCTACTTTTTCTTGCATTTCTGCAGCAGTCATTCTGCAAATATGCATTCTCACGGCTGTTTCGCTAGGAACAGCTATTTTTCTAGTCAGTGAGAATGCATTCAATGCATTCTCACTTATAGTGTTTCTGTTTTTCTTTATCTTTATTATTATTCTGTCTTCCGTACGTTTTTTGTGGTTTAACTACTCTCACTATGTTTCACTAATTGTACTAATTTATATATCAAAACGTTCAGCTCCTTCAGGAGAATGGAGCTATGACTTTTGGTAAACTTCACTATTGCACTTTTTGAAATAATTGCCCTTTTGTGCAAATTTATTGCCCCATTATTTCCTATGGTGGAACTCTCTAACTGATTTCAGTTACTTGAGTGTACACTCTAGTAACTGCCGTTTTTGAACTTTTTCTGCATTTTATGAACAAAATTATGCTGTTCATACATATTTCACTGTAGAGAAATATTTTATGCTTTAAAATGTAGCCACTAGTGTCTACTTTATGGAATTATTACTATCATTGCTACAGGTTTTACTGTTTTCTGTTAAACTCCTCTGGAGTACAACCTTGTCACACTTTCTCCCATACTTTCAATGTATTTTTCTCTTGTGCTCTGTTTTTATCTGTGTCTATGCATTCTGCTTGTCTACTTTTCTTTGCCTTCTGGTTTACTGGTTTTACTATCTTTTAAGATCTTCTACAATCTTTAATCATTTTATCAATTCAATATCAAACATTCTGCTTCTTCTAACCTTTGTTTCTCTTTATTCTTCAAATTTTGTTACGTTCCACTAATTTTATTACTTATATGTTCACTATTCAATGTTTAACTATTCTGGATGCCTATTTCGTTGTTTCAATTGCTCTTCTTAAACTCTGTTTCACTTTTTGACTTTTCAAATAATTCAGGTTGCACACAAACTCCTGCTTCTTCTGCTGAATTCCTCTAAATTTATATATTATATAATTATTATTAACAGTATTACTATTAATTCACTATTAATTATTAATATAGTATATTCACTATTCAATTGTTCAACTATTTCTATGTTTCTATGCATTTGCTTGTCTACTTTTCTGTATATTCCTTTGGTTCTACTGTTTTACTGTCTGCAAGGTCTTCTCACTTTTATCAATTTTACAATTCATATATCAAACTTTCTGCTTCTTCTGACCCTTATTGCTTTTGGTTTGCTCTGTTTACTCCTTCAATATTTCTGGTTTTTCTGATTCCGCTAATTTAAGCTTTTTGATGTTTCACTGTTCAATTGTTTCAACTATTTCGGTTGCACAATTTTCCTCTGTGCTAATTGTGCTCTTTCTTACGCTCTGTTCACTTTTTGACTTTTTCAAATAATCATGTTGCACACAACTTCTGCTCTTCAGCTGAATTCTTCAATACTTTTGCTAAGTTTCACATTGGCAAAGGATTTCTACAAAGTATGACTAGCTTCTTATGCTTTTCTTACTCTTGTTCTCAAGTTTCTTATATTTCTCCATCAATCATTCTGCAAATATGCTTATTGGCCCTTATGTTAAGTTTCACTTCTTCAATATTCTGGTGTGTACTAATTTCAGCTTCAGCTAATTTCTGCAGTTTGCTACATTCACTGTTCAACTGTTTAACTATTTCAATTTCTTCTGCTTTCTTCTACTTCTTAGCTTTCGTACTTTTTGGCATTTCTGCAGCAGTCATTCTGCAATATGCATTCTCACGGCTGTTTCGCTAGGAACAGCTATTTTTCTAGTTCAGTGAGAATGCTTCATGCATTCTCCTTATAGTGTTCTGGTTTTTTATCTATCTTTGTACTATTATTTTTCCTTTATTAACTCATGCTCTCCATAGTCTTTTCACTATATTATCTCTCTCGTATGTACTCTACTATTGTACTATTTATATATCAAAACTTCAGCTCCTTCAGGAGAATGGTGCTATGACTTTGGTAAACTCACTATTGCACTTTTAAATAATGCCCTTTTGTGCAAATTTTTGCCCCATTATTCCTATGGTGGAACTCTGTAACTGATTTCAGTTACTGAGTGCACTCTAGTAACTGCCGTTTTTGAACTTTTCTGCTCTTTTATAAACAAATTATGCTGTTCATACATTTTCACTGTAGAGAAATATTTATGCATTAAATGTAGCCACTAGTGTACTTTATGGAATTATACATCATTGCTAAGGTTTACTTTTTCTGTTAAACTCCTGGAGTACAACCTTGTCACACTTTCTCCTATTCTTTCAATGTATTTTCTTCTTGTGCTCTGTTTTATCTGTGTCTATGCATTCTGCTGCTACTTTTCTGTTTCCTTCTGGTTCTACTGGTTTACTATTTTAAGATCTTCTACTATCTTTAATCAATTTATAAATTCATATATCAAACATTCTGCTTCTTCTGATCCTTTTTGCTTTTTCTGTTTTACTCCTTCAAATTTCTGGTTTACTGTTTCCACTAATTTTTTATACTTATTACTGTTTCACTATCAATTGTTCAACTATTTCTGGATTGCACTTATTTCCTGTTGTTTCAATTATGCTCTTTCTTAAACTCTGTTCACTTTTGACTTTTCAAATAATTCAGGTTGCACACAAACTCCTGCTTCTTCTGCTGAATTCCTCTAAATTATATATATATATTTATATAATTAACAGTATATTACTATTAATTCACTATTATCTTATTAATTAGTATATACTATCAATGTTCAACTATTTCTATGTTTCTATGCATTTTGCTTGTCTACTTTTCTGGATATTCTTTGTTCTACTGGTTTACTGTTGCAAAGGTTTCTCAACTTTATCAATTTTATCAATTCAATATCAAACTTTTCTGCTTCTTCTGACCTTATTGCTTTGGTTTTGCTCTGTTTTACTCCTCAATATTTCTGGTTTTTTGATTCGCTAATTTAAGCTTTTGATGTTTCACTGTCAATTGTTTCAACTATTCTGGTTTGCACTAATTTCCTCGTGTGCTAATTGTGCTCTTTCTTACGCTCTGTTCACTTTTGACTTTTCAAATAATTCATGTTGCACACAAACTTCTGCTTCTTCAGCTGAATTCTGCAACACTTTTGCAAAGTTTCACTACTTGGCAAAGGATTTCTACAAGTAACTAGTTTCTTATGCTTTTCTTACTCTTGTTCTCAAGTTTCTTATATTCTCCATCAATCATTCTGCAATATGCTTATGCCCTTTATGTTAAGTTCACTTCTTCAATAATCTGGTGTGTACTAATTTCAGCTTCAGCTATTTCTGCAGTTTGCTACATTTCACTGTTCAACTGTTTCAACTATTTCAATTTCTTCTGCTTTCTTCTACTTCTTAAGCTTTTCTGTACTTTTTCTGGCATTTCTGCAGCAGTCATTCTGCAAATATGCATTCTCACGGCTGTTTCGCTAGGAACACTATTTTCATTATCAGTGAATGCATTCATGCATTCTCACTTATAGTGTTCTGTTTTTCTTATCTTTATTATTATTATTATTATTCTGTCTTCCGTACGTTTTCATGGTTTAACTACTCCACTATCTTCACTAATTGTACTAATTTATATATCAAACGTTCAGCTCCTTCAGGAGAATGGTGCTATGACTTTTGGTAACTTCACTATTGCACTTTTTGAAATATTGCCCTTTTGGCAAATTTTTGCCCCATTATTTCCTATGGTGGAACTCTGTAACTGATTTCAGTTACTGAGTGTCCACTCTAGTAACTGCCGTTTTTGAACTTTTTCTGCTCTTTTATAAACAAAATTATGCTGTTCATACATATTTCACTGTAGAGAAATATTTTATGCATTAAAATGTAGCCACACGTGTCTACTTTATGGAATTATTACTGTCATTGCTACAGGATTTACTGTTTCTGTCAAACTCCTCTGGAGTACAACCTTGTCACACTTTCTCCTATTCTTTCAATGTATTTCTTCTTGTGCTCTGTTTTTATCTGTGTCTATGCATTCTGCTTGTCTACTTTTCTGTTTGCCTTCTGGTTCTACTGGTTTACTATCTTTTAAGATATTCTACAATCTTTAATCATTTTATAATTCATATATCAAACATTTCTGCTTCTTCTGATCCTTTTTGCTTTTGCTCTGTTTTACTCCTGCAAATATTCTGGTTTACTGTTTCCACTAATTTTATACTTATTACTGTTTCACTATTCAATTGTTTCAACTATTCCTGGGATTGCACTAATTCCTGTTGTTTCAATTATGCTCTTTCTTAAACTCTGTTTCACTTTTGACTTTTCAAATAATTCAGGTGCACACAAACTCCTGCTTCTCTGCTGAATTCTGTTATAATTATATATTATATATTTATATAATTTATACAATATATATCTATTAATTCACTATTAAATATATTATAGTATATTCACTATTCAATTGTTTCAACTATTTCTATGTTTCTATGCATTTTGCTTGTCTACTTTTCTGTATATTCTTTGGTTCTACTGGTTTACTGTCGGATAAGGTCTTCTGCAAACTTTATCAATTTTATCAATTCATATATCAACTTTCTGCTTCTTCTGACCCTTTTTGCTTTGGTTTCCTCTGTTTTACTCTTCAAATATTTGTTTTTTCTGCTTCCGCTAATTTAAGCTTTTGCAGTTTCACTGTTCAATTGTTCAAGTATTTCTGGGTTGCACTATTTCCTTGTGTGCTATTGTGCTCTTTCTTACGCTCTGTTTCACTTTTTGACTTTTTCAAATAATTCATGTTGCACACAAACTTCTGCTTCTTAGCTGAATTCTGCAACACTTTGCTAAGTTTCACTACTTGGCAATGGATTTCTACAATGTATGACTAGCTTCTTATGCTTTTTCCAATCTACTCTTGTTCTCAGTTTTTTTATTCTCATCAATCATTCTGCAAATATGCTTATTTGGCCTTTATGTTAAGTTTCACTTCAATATTTTGGTTGTGTACTAATTTCAGCTTCAGCTAATTTCTGCGTTTGCTACTTCACTGTTCAACTGTTTCAACTATTCAATTCTTCTACTTTCTTCACTTCTTAAGCTTTTCTACTTTTCTGGCATTTCTGCAGCAGTCATTCTGCAATATGCATTCTCACGGCTGTTTCGCTAGGAACAGCTATTTTTCTAGTTATTATTATTATTCTGTCTTCCGTACGTTTTTTATGATTAACTACTCTCACTATCTTTCACTAATTGTACTAATTTATATATCAAAACGTTCAGCTTCTTAGGAGAATGGGCTATGACTTTGGTAAACTTCACTATTGCACTTTTTGAAATAATTGCCCTTTTGTGCAAATTTATTGCCCCATTATTTCCTATGGTGGAACTCTGTAACTGATTTCAGTTACTAGAGTGTCACTCTAGTAACTGCCGTTTTGAACTTTTTCTGCTCTTTTAGAAACAAATTATGCTGTTCATACATTTTTCACTGTAGAGAAATATTTTATGCTTAAAATGTAGCCACTAGTGTCTACTTTATGGAATTATTACTTCATTGTTACAGGATTTACTGTTTCTGTTAAACTCTCTGGAGTACAACCTTGTCACACTTTCTCCTATTCTTTCAATGTATTTCTTCTTGTGCTCTGTTTTTCTTTGTGTCTATTTATTCTGCATGTCTACTTTCTGTTGCCTTCTGGTTCTACTCGTTTTACTATCTTTTAAGATCTTCTACTATCTTAATCAATTTATAAATTCATATATAACATTCTGCTTCTCTATCTTTTTGCTTTTGGTTTTCCTCTGTTTTACTCCTTCAAATATTCTGGTTACTTTTCCATAATGTTTATACTTATTACTTTCACTATTCAATTGTTTCAACTATTCTGGGATTGCACTAATTTCCTGTTGTTTCAATTATGCTCTTCTTAAACTCTGTTTCACTTTTTGACTTTTTCAATAATTCAGGTTGCACACAAACTCCTGCTTCTTGCTGAATTTGCTAAATTTATATATTATATTTATAATTTATACGTATAATACACTATTAATTCACTATTAATTATTAATATAGTATATTCACTATTCAATTGTTTCAACTATTTCTATGTTTCTATGCATTTTGCTTTCTACTTTCTGATATTCCTTTGGTTCACTGGTTTACTGTCGCAAAGATCTTCTACAATCTTTAATCAATTTTATAATTCATATATCAAACTTTCTGCTCTTCTGACCCTTTTGCTTTTGGTTTTGCTCTGTTTTACTCTTCATATATTTCTGGTTTTTCTGTTCCTCTAATTTAAGCTTTTGCTTTTCACTGTTCAATTGTTTCAATATTTCTGGGTTTGCACTAATTCCTCGTGTGCTAATTGTGCTCTTTCTTACCTCTGTTTCACTTTTGACTTTTCAAATAATTCATGTTGCACACAAACTTCTGCTTCTTCAGCTGAATTCTTCAACACTTTTGCTAAGTTTCACTTCTGGCAAGGATTTCTACAATGTATGACTAGCTTTCTTATGCTTTTTCCAATCTTACTCTTGTTCCAAGTTCTTATATTCTCCATCAATCATTCTGCAAATATGCTTATTTGGCACTTTATGTTAAGTTTCACTTCTTCAAATATTTCTGGTTGTGTACTAATTCAGCTTCAGCAATTATCTGCAGTTTGCTACGTTTCACTGTTCAACTGTTTCAACTATTTCAATTCTTCTGCTTCTTCTACTTCTTAGCTTTTCTACTTTTTTGCATTTCTGCAGCAGTCATTCTGCAAATATGCATTCTCACGGCTGTTTCGCTAGGAACAGCTATTTTTCTAGTTATTATTCTGTCTCCGTACGTTTTTTGTCGCTTAACTACTTTCACTATCTTTCACTAATTGTACTAATTCATATATCAAACGTTCAGCTCCTTCAGGAGAATGGTGCTATGACTTTTGGTAACTTCACTATTGCACTTTTTGAAATAATTGCACTTTTGTGCAATTTTTGCCCCATTATTTCCTATGGTGGAACTCTGTAACTGATTTCAGTTACTTGAGTGGCCACTCTAGTAACTGCCGTTTTTGAACTTTTTCTGCTCTTTTATGAACAAAAGTATGCTGTTCATACATATTTCACTGTAGAGAAATATTTTATGCATTAAATGTAGCCACAGTGTCTACTTTATGGATTATTACATCATTGCAACAGGTTTTACTGTTTTCTGTTAACTCCTCTGGAGTAACCTTGTCACACTTTCTCCTATTCTTTCAATGTATTTTCTTCTTGTGCTCTGTTTTTATCTGTGTCTATGCATTCTGCATGTCTACTTTTCTGTTTGCCTTCTGGTTCTACTGGTTTTACTATTTTTAAGATCTTCTACATCTTTAATCAATTTTATAAATTCATATATCAAACATTTCTGCTTTTCTGACCTTTTTGCTTTAGGTTTGCTCTGTTTTACTCCTTCAAATGTTTCTCTTTTACTGTTTCCACTAATTTTTTATACTTATTACTGTTTCACTATTCAATTGTTTCAACTATTCCTGGGATTGCACTAATTTCCTGTTGTTTCAATTATGCTCTTTCTTAACTCTGTTTCACTTTTTGACTTTTTCAATAATTCACGTTGCACACAAACTCCTGCTTTTTCTGCTGAATTCTACTATAATTTATATATTATATAATTTATACAGTATAATTCACTATTAATTCACTATTATATTATTAAATAGTATATTCACTATTCAATTGTTTCACTATTTCTATGTTTCTATGCACTTTGCTTGTCTACTTTTCTGGATATTCCTTTGGTTTTACTGGTTTTACTGTCTGCAAAGGTCTTCTCAACTTTTATCAATTTTATCAATTCATATATCAAACTTTTCTGCATCTTCTGACCTTATTGCTTTTGGTTTTCCTCTGTTTTACTCCTTCAATATTTCTGGTTTTTCTGATTCCGCTAATTTAAGCTTTTTGATGTTTCACTGTTCAATTGTTTCAACTATTTCTGGGTTTGCACTAGTTCCTCGTGTGCTAATTGTGCTCTTTCTTACGCTGTTTCACTTTTTGACTTTTTCAAATAATTCATGTTGCATACAAACTTCTGCTTCTTCAGCTGAATTCTGCATCACTTTTGCTAAGTTTCACTACTTGGCAAAGGATTTCTACAATGTATGACTAGCTTTCTTATGCTTTTTTCCATTTCTTACTCTTTGTTCTCAAGTTTAATATTTCTCATCAATCATTCTGCAATATGCTTATTTGGCACTTTATGTTAAGTTTCACTTCTTCAAATATTTCTGGTTGTGTACTAATTCAGCTTCAGCTAATTTCTGCAGTTTGGTACATTTCACTGATAAACTGATTCAACTATTTCAATTTCTTCTGCTTCTTCTGCTTTCCTTCTTGTGCTTTTCTCTACTTTTTTGCATTTTTGCAGCAGTCATTCTGCAATATGCATTCTCACGGCTGTTTCGCTAGGAACAGCTATTTTTCTAGTTATCGTGAGAATGCATTCAATGCATTCTCATTATAGTGTTTCTGTTTCTCTTTTATCAGTGGAATGCATTTGCATGCATTCTCACTTATGTGTTTCTGTTTTCTTTATCTTTTTATTATTATTCTGACTTCCGTACGTTTTTTGGTTTAACTACTCTCACTATCTTTCACTAATTGTACTAATTTATATATCAAAACGTTCAGCTTCTTCGGGAGAATGGTGCTATGACTTTTGGTAATCTTCACTATTGCACTTTTTGAAATAATTGCCCTTTTGTGCAAATTTATTGCCCCATTATTCCTATGGTGGAACTCTCTAACTGATTTCAGTTACTTGAGTGGCCACTCTAGTAACTGCCGTTTTTGAACTTTTTCTGCTCTTTTATAAACAAAATTATGCTGTTCATACATATTTCACTGTAGAGAGATATTTTATGCATTAAATGTAGCCACTAGTGTCTACTTTATGGAATTATTACTGTCATTGCTACAGGATTTACTGTTTTCTGTCAAACTACTCTGGAGTACAACCTTGTCACACTTTCTCCTATTCTTTCAATGTATTTTTTCTTGTGCTCTGTTTTTATCTGTGTCTATGCATTCTGCTTGTCTACTTTTCTGTTTGCCTTCTGGTTCTACTGGTTTTACTATCTTTAAGATCTTCTACAATCTTTAATCAATTTTATAATTCATATATCAAACATTTCTGCTTCTCTGACCCTTTTTGCTTTTGCTCTGTTTTACTCCTTCAAATGTTTCTTTTTACTGTTTCCACAAATTTTTTATACTTATTACTGTTTCACTATTCAATTGTTTCAACTATTCTTGGATTGCACTAATTTCCTGTTGTTTCAATTATGCTCTTTCTTAATCTCTGTTTGACTTTTTGACTTTTTCAAATAATTCAGGTTGCACACAAACTCCTGCTTCTTCTGCTGTATTCTGCTATAATTTATATATTATATTATTTATACAGTATAATTAACTATTAATTGACTATTACATTATTAAAATAGTATATTCACTATTCAATTGTTTCTATTCTATTTCAATTGTTTCTATTTCTATGTTTCTATGCATTTTCCTTGTCTACTTTTCTGTATATTCCTTTGGTTCTACTGGTTTTACAGTCGGCTAAGGTCTTCTACAAACTTTGATCAATTTTATCAATTCATATATTAAACTTTTCTGCTTTTCTGTCCCTTTTGCTTTTGGTTTTCCTCTGTTTTACTCCTTCAATATTTATGGTTTTTCTGCTTCCGCTAATTTAAGCTTTTTGATGTTTCACTGTTCAATTGTTTCAACTATTTCTGGGTTTGCACTAATTTCCTCGTGTGCTAATTGTGCTCTTTCTTATGCTCTGTTTCACTTTTTGACTTTTTCAAATAATTCATGTTGCACACAAACTTCTGCTTCTTCAGCTGAATTCTGTAACACTTTTGCTAAGTTTCACTACTTGGCAAAGGATTTCTACAATGTATGACTAGCTATCTTATGCTTTTTGCCAATTTCTTACTCTTTGTTTTCAAGTTTCTTATATTTTTCCATCAATCATTCTGCAAATATGCTTATTTGGCCCTTTATGTTAAGTTTCACTTCTTCAATATTTCTGGTGGTGTACTAATTTCAGCTTCAGCTAATTACTGCAGTTTGCTACGTTTCACTGTTCAACTGTTTCAACTATTTCAACTGTTTCATTTTTCTGCTTCTTCTACTTCTTAAGCTTTTCTCCACATTTTTTTGCATTTCTGCAGCAATCATTCTGCAAATATGCATTCTCACGGCTGTTTCGCTAGGAACAGCTATTTTTCTAGTTATCAGTGAGATGCATCATGCATTTCTAGTGATTCTGTTTTTCTTTATCTTTATTTTTCAGTGAGAATGCATTCATGCATTCTCACTTATAGTGATTCTGTTTTTCTTATTTTATTATTATTATCAGTGAGAATGCATTCCATGCATTCTCACTTATAGTGATTCTGTTTTTCTTTATCTTTATTATTATTATTATTATTCTGTCTTCCGTACGTTTTTCATGGTTTAACTACTCTCACTATCTTTCACTAATTGTACTAATTTATATATCAAACGTTCAGCTCCTTCAGGAGAATGGTGCTATGACTTTTGGTAACTTCACTATTGCACTTTTTGAATAATTGCCCTTTTGTGCAAATTTATTGCCCCATTATTTCCTATGGTGGAACTCTGTAACTGATTTCAGTTACTAGAGTGTCCACTCTAGTAACTGCCATTTTTGACCTTTTTCTGCTCTTTTATAAACAAAATTATGCTGTTCATACATATTTCACTGTAGAGAAATATTTTATGCATTAAATGTAGCCACACGTGTCTACTTTATGGATTTATTACTATCTTTGCTACAGGTTTTACTGTTTTCTGTTAAACTCTCTGGAGTACAACCTTGTCACACTTTCTCCTATTCTTTCAATGTATTTTCTTCTTGTGCTCTGTTTTTATCTGTGTCTATGCATTCTGCTTGTCTACTTTTCTGTTTCCTTCTGGTTCTACTGGTTTTACTATATTTGAGATTTTCTACAATTTTTAATCAATTTTATAAATTCATATATCAAACATTTCTACTTTTTCTGACTTTTTTGCTTTAGTTTTTGCTCTTTTTTACTCTTTCAGATATTTCTGGTTTACTGTTTCCACTAATTTTTATACTTATTACTGTTTCACTATTCAATTGTTTCACTATTTCTGGGATTGCACTTTTTCCTGTTGTTTCAATTATGCTCTTTCTTAAACTCTGTTTCACTTTTTGACTTTTTCAATATTCAGGTTGCACAAAACTCCTGCTTCTTTGCTGAATTCCTCTATAATTTTATATTATAATTTATATATTTATACAGTATAATTCACTATTAATTCACTATTATCTTATTAATTAGTATATTCCTATTCAATTGTTTCAACTATTTCTATGTTTGTATGCATTTTGCTTGTCTACTTTTCTGGATATTCGTTTTTTTCTACTGGTTTTACTGTCTGCAAAGGTCTTCTCAAACTTTATCATTTTATCAATTCATATATCAAACTTTTCTGCTTCTTCTGACCCTTATTTCTTTTGGTTTTGCTCTGTTTTATTCCTTCAAATATTTCTGATTTTTCTGATTCCGCTAATTTAAGCTTTTTGCTGTTTCACTGTCCAATTGTTTCAACTATTTCTGGGTTTGCACTAATTTCCTCGTGTGTAATTGTGCTCTTTCTTACGCTCTGTTTCACTTTTTGACTTTTTCAATAATTCATGTTGCACACAAACTTCTGCTTCTTCAGCTGAATTCTGCAACACTTTTGCAAGTTTCACTACTTGGCAAAGGATTTCTACAAAGTATAACTAGCTTTCTTATGCTTTTCTTACTCTTTGTTCTCAAGTTTCTTATATTTCTCCATCATCATTCTGCAAATATGCTTAATGGCCTTTATGTTAAGTTTCATTTCTTCAATATCTGGTTGTGTACTATTTCAGCTTCCGCTAATTTCTGCAGTTTGCTACATTTCACTGTTCAACTGTTTCAACTATTTCAATTTCTTCTGCTTTCTTCTACTTCTTAGCTTTTCTGTACTTTTCTGCATTTCTGCAGCAGTCATTCTGCAAATATGCATTCTCACGGCTGTTTCGCTAGGAACAGCTATTTTTCTAGTTATTATCAGTGAGAATGCATTCAATGCATTCTCACTTATAGTGTTTCTGTTTCTCTTTATTATTATTATTCTGTCTTCCGTAGTTTTTTGTTGTTCAACTACTTTCACTATCTTTCACTAATTGTACTAATTTATATATCAAACGTTCAGCTTCTTCAGGAGAATGGAGCTATATCTTTTGGTAAACTTCACTATTATACTTTTTGAATAATTGCCCTTTTGTGCAAATCTTTTGCCCCATTATTTCCTATGGTGGAACTCTGTAACTGATTTCAGTTACTAGAGTGGCCACTCTAGTAACTGCCGTTTTTGTACTTTTTCAGCTCTTTTAGAAACAAATTATGCTGTTCATACATATTTCACTGTAGAGAAATATTTTATGCTTTAAATGTAGCCACTGTGTCTACTTTATGGAAGTATTACTATCATTGCAACAGGTTTTATGTTTTCTGTTAAACTCCTCTGGAGTACAACCTTGTCACACTTTCTCCTATTCTTTCATGTATTTTTTTCTTGTGCTCTGTTTTTATCTGTGTCTATGCATTCTGCTTGTCTACTTTCTGTTTGCCTTCTGGTTCTACTGGTTTGATATCTTTTAAGATCTTCTACTATCTTTAATCAATTTTATAATTCATATATCAAACATTTCTTCTTCTTCTGACCCTTTTTGCTTTGGTTTTCCTCTGTTTTACTCCTTCAAATATTTCTGGTTTACTGTTTTCACTAATTTTTATACTTATTACGGTTTCACTATTTATTGTTTCAACTATTCCTGGGATTGCACTATTTCCTGTTGTTTCAATTATGCTCTTTCTTAAACTCTGTTTCACTTTTTGACTTTTTCAAATAATTCAGGTTCCACACACTCCTGCTACTGCTGAATTCTGCTATAATTAATATATTATATAATTTATATAATTTATACAGTATAATTCACTATTATTCACTATTAAATAAATTAATATAGTATTTCACTATTCAATTGTTTCAACTATTTCTATTTCTTCCGCTTTCTTCTGCTTTCTTCTACTTCTTACCCCTTCAAATATTTCTGGTTTACTGTTTCCACTAATTTTCTATGCTTATTGCTGTTTCACTATTCAATTGTTTCAACTATTTCTGGATTTGCACTAATTTCCTTTTGTTTCAATTTGCTCTTTCTTAAACTCTGTTTCACTTTTTGACTTTTTCAAATAATTCAGGTTTCCCACAAACTTCTGCTTCTTCTGCTGAATTCTGCTATAATTTATATATTATATAATTTATACAATATAATTCACTATTAATTCACTATTATACTATTAATATAGTATATTCACTATTCAATTGTTTCAACTATTTCCATGTTTCTATGCATTTTGCTTGTCTACTTTTCTGTTTGCCTTCTGGTTCTACTGGTTTACTATCTTTTAAGATCTTCTACAATCTTTAATCAATTTTATAAATTCATATATCAAACATTTCTGCTTCTTCTTACCCTTTTTGCTTTTGGTTTTGCTGTTTTACTCCTTCAAATATTCTGGTTTACTGTTTCCACTAATTTTTTATGCTTATTGCTGTTTCACTGTTCAATTGTTTCAACTATTTCTGGTTTGCACTAATTCCTCGTGTGCTAATTGTGCTCTTTCTTACGCTCTGTTTCACTTTTGACTTTATCAAATAATTCATGTTGCACACAAACTTCTGCTTCTTCAGCTGAATTCTGCAATACTTTTGCTAAGTTTCACTACTTGGCAAGGATTTCTACAATGTATGACTAGCTTCTTATGCTTTTTCCAATTTCTTACTCTTTGTTCTCAAGTTTCTCATATTTCTCCATCAATTATTCTTCAATATGCTTATTTGGCACTTTATGTTATGTTGCAATCTTTAAATATTTCTGTTTGTGTACTAATTTCAGCTTCAGCTAATTTCTGCAGTTTGCTATGTTTCACTATTCACTGTTTCAACTATGCAATTTCTCATGCTTTCTTCTACTTCTTAAGCTTTTCTCACATTTCTTGCATTTCTGCAGCAGTCATTCTGCAAATATGCATTCTCACGGCTGTTTCGCTAGGAACAGCTATTTTCTAGTTATTATTATTCTGTCTTCCGTACGTTTTTCGTGGTTTAACTACTCTCACTATCTTTCACTAATTGTACTAATTTATATATCAAACGTTCAGCTCCTTCAGGAGAATGGTGCTATGACTTTTGGTAACTTCACTATTGCACTTTTTGAAATAATGCCCTTTTGTGCAAATTTATTGCCCCATTATTCCTATGGTGGAACTCTGTAACTGATTTCAGTTACTTGAGTGTCCACTCTAGTAACTGCCGTTTTTGAACTTTTTCTGCTTTTTTATAAACAAAATTATGCTGTTCATACATATTTCACTGTATAGAAATATTTTATGCATTAAAATGTAGCCACTAGTGTCTACTTTATGGAATTATTACTGTCATTGTTACAGGATTTACTGTTTTCTGTCAAACTCCTCTGGAGTACAACCTTGTCACACTTTCTCCTATTCTTTCAATGTATTTTCTTCTTGTGCTCTGTTTTTATCTGGTCTATGCATTCTGCTTGTCTACTTTTCTGTTTCCTTCTGGTTCCACTGGTTTACTATCTTTTAAGAACTTCTACAATCTTTAATCAATTTTATAAATTCATATATCAAACATTTCTGCTTCTTCTGACCCTTTTGCTTTAGGTTTGCTCTGTTTACTCCTTCAAATATTCTGGTTTACTGTTTTCACTAATTTTTTATACTTATTACTGTTTCACTATTCAATTGTTAACTATCCTGGGATTGCACTAATTCCTGTTGTTTCAATTATGCTCTTTCTTAAACTCTGTTTACTTTTGACTTTTTCAAATAATTCAGGTTGCACACAAACTCCTGGTTCTTCTGCTGAATTCTGCCATAATTATATATTTATAATTTATACAGTTAATTCACTATTAATTCACTATTATATTATTAATAGAGTATATTCACTATTCAATTGTTTCAACTATTTCTATGTTTCTATGCATTTGCTCGTCTACTTTTCTGTATGTCTTCTACTCTACAGGTATTACTATCTACTAAGCTCTTCTGCAATGTTTAATCAATTTCAGCAATTCATATATCAAATTTTCTGCTTCTTTAGACCCTTTATCTTTTGGTTTTGCTGTGTTTTACTCCTGCAAATATTTCTGGTTTTGTGCTTCCCCTAATTTAATCTATTTGCTGTTTACTACTCAATTGTTTCAACTATTTCTGGTTTGCACTAATTTCCTTTTGTGCCAATTACGCTCTTTCTCAAGTTCTGTTTCACTTTTTTTACTTTTTCAAATAATTATCGTTGCACACAAACTTTGCTTCTTCAGCTGAATTATGGTATACCTTCTCTGAGTGTCACTAATATATATATATATATATATATATATATATATATATATATATATATATATATATATATATATATATATATATATATATATTATATATATATTATATATTTTTTTTATATATACACATATATTTCATTGCCTAAATGGTCTGAAAATAGCTAGTTGCAACCAAACAAGTGGTACTTCCGGTTTGCAGCAAAAGTTGTGCCCATAAATTATACAAAGCTTCATGGGGGTTAGGAATAAGGTGGATATATATGATAAAAAATATGTGGTTACTGTCAAAATGGAGACTGACAAACCAAACAAGCGAGAGATTCTTCTTGAATGTAACAAAACCATTAACATTTCTCCTGCTCTCTGGCAGCCTCTGGATGTTGATGTGGAGAAGAGAAGCATCAGAGCAGATATAAGAATGAATGTAAAAGAAATCATGGAAAGTATCAAACAATAATTTTACCACAAATAAATCCCTCTCAATAAATGATTGTTGCCTACTCCTGTCTGTTGCAGGCAGCCAATAAGAAAACGGGAGTCATAAGCACGGAAAAGAATCCCAAACAAAGAACAGCTGGCAGGAGTCCAGTGGACAATATAAAGGGAAGACTGCAGTTGATGTGTTGAAACAACGTGAATAAATGATGACAATAAAAGAATATAAACTTTTGTCATAACCTTATTGATGTCGATTTGTTTATTGCCGTCAATTTGAACAATTTCAAACATTCCCTTGATTTATGTGTTCCAAAAATATTTAAAGATAATATCAATTACTTTCTTATTGTGAAAGTAGAATTCAATCTGTAGAGACTCACACAGAGAGAGAAACAGCAGTTAGACAATTTTATTGGACCGAGAATTTGGCGCTCGGACACCGGCGGAAGACCTGCGAGCCGAGAATTGCAGCGAGCTTGAATGATCGGCTCGAACGAAGCTCAGAGAGGTCTTCCCCCGGGCCCAGTCACTAGTGGTGGAGCTGAGCTTGGAGAGAGGAGTCTTGAGGGGACCTGGAGGCATCTGGGTGGCTGTTGGTGGAAACGGAGGAGGTGGGTTGAAGCACGGCTGAAGCGGGTGGATCTGTGGTTGCTTCGCCTTTTGAAGGATCTCTTGCCAGGTGATTGGATCGAGGTAGAGAGGTGGTGCGTCCTTATTGGTTGGGATGAAGCCGTGGTGATAAGTGATGCCGGAAGAGTCTTACAAGTTGAATTTCCGCCTAGGGCTACATTTTTAATTTGAGTTTCTGTGATAATTTCAGCTCCTGCTAATTTATGCTGTTTGTTACATTTCACTATTCAACATTTTTAAAGAGTTCAGGTTTTGTACAAATGTTGGCTTCTGTTAATTAGTATAAAATTAGTGGAATGACTATTTTTTCTAAAACACCACTTAAAGTGTATTTATAGTTTAACACTTCCCACTTTGACATAATTAGATTCATAACAATGAACTGACCGTTTAAATATGCTGAACTATGTATTAAAAACATACTTAAAAAATACAATTGTTTATATAGCTTTGATAGATGTTTGAATATGGTCTCCAGTAACAAAAAAGCGTGTTATGATCGATTAAATAGGTTGATACGTCATCGTGATTACACATGTTCGGTGCCAGGATTCTGGCTATGGATTACAGCTGCAAAGCACAACTTTTACAACAATTCAGGTATGTTGTCAATTCCTGAAGAAGTAAATTAATCTAATTTTAAGTAGATTTAGACATTTAAAGCAAAATGTGCATATATTTTAAAATTGAGGCATTCTAATTAAAATTATTTGCTAAACTTTGGAGATATACAAAGTGTGAAAAGTGCAAATGCTCAGAGCTAACCTTGTAATTTTTTGTCAACTTCAAAATTATGGAATGGCTTATTACATATTTTGATATCCTGGAAACCATTCAATACTTTCTGACTCAAGTCTATTATGCTTTGCCAAAAGAAGACTTAAATAAAGGAGAAACAACAATTAACATAAATGCACCACAAATCTGGAACCAACATCCACAATGTTAATGTTTTTGATGATGGTGTTTGACCAAATGTCATGCTTGTTGTTGTTGCTTCATTTACAGTTGCTGACTGTATGATATTTTATTATATGAATAACTTTGAACTTGCTGATTGATGAAATGCACAAAACAAATGATCTTGGACTTAAAAAAACGTAAACCTGAAGGAAATAGCATATATAGCAAAAGATCAAACAAGTTGCTACTGTTATTTGACATTTAACATTGGTGTTGGTTTTCTTTTTTTGTTCTCATTTTTAGATGATAACATGAAAATTGACATACCTGATTATATTTCTAATATAATATACTATATTTTTGTACTGTATTAACAGGAAAAAATGGAAGACAAAAAAGCGGCTGTAGTCATTGGTGTCATGGACACTGAAGACGAAAATGAAAAACATGTCCTCCTGGACAGTGATGAAGTCTTTCGGATTGCTGCAGATTTGTGGAGTCCGTTTGATGAAATGCTGGAAGACGGGAGCCTTGTTGTGGATATTGAGGTTCACGGAAATGAGATCAAAAAAATAATCAAAAAATAATTGCAATTTAAATAAATGTTTTCAGTTTAGTTTTTCAACTTTTTTCAACTATTAAAATTTTTGACTAATCTCTGGTTATGCTTTTTAATGGTATTTGTTGTGTTTCACTCTTGAAATTTCAGGTCTTTTAGAATTGTTTTGCTTGCTTTGTTATAGTTCATAAAATAATCAGTTAACCTGTTCAAATTAAATTGGTGATTACTATTGAATGACACTTTCTTCATATAACATAAACTTTGGTAATGAAATTTACACCATATATATATATAAGTGGAAATCCTTCACTTATTCAGTGGATTGTGAGTCTGAAAAGTAGTATGATGAAATTTAACTTATACAATCATATCCCTTTTCCATGCATTAATTCACAACGTTTTCTGCCTGTTTTAAATATTCTCAACTCTTCCGGCGCTAGAGGGGGTAAAATGAATTAAACTTCACTTTTTGACTTTTTTTCAGGTTATTCAGGTATGTGTGTGTGTGTGTGTGTGTGTGTGTGTGTGTGTGTGTGTGTGTGTGTGTGTGTGTGTGTGTGTGTGTGTGTGTGTCTATGTGTGTGTGTGTGTGCGCGCGCGTGCGTGCGTGTGTGTGTTTGGTGTTTGTGTAATTAGACTCTGGCGGTGAGGCTGTGAACCTGCTGTGTTGTGCTTAAAAGTAAAGGGAGAAAACGTTAAAGTACAACTGAAAACCACGTATTTCTTTAAGTCTGTAACAGCGCAACTACTGTAAAAGATCTTAAAAAAGTCGGTTAGCAAGTTGCTAACATGTAAACAAATCGCAGTTCCTGTTTGCGGCAGAAGTTGTGCCCATATATTATACAAAGTTTCAAACCTTCATTTACACCATATACATGCAAAATGTACCATTGTGCACTGTGTAATATACATAACAATGAACTGACAGCTCTTTCTATGACTCCTCACATTGTGATGAAATCACGCACAAATCAGAGACTAAATTGCAGCAAAATTTTTCCTACCTTCTCAAAACTTAAGATTCCTCGCTCAAAGCAATAAAATTATATAAATTCTACTATAAAGTAAGAGATCACAATAAAAAATACCACTTTTATCAGTTCCCAAAACGTGGGTTTTCTGCACAGTCAGGTTGGAGAAATCCCCCTCCGCACCATTTAGCTTTTAGTTTCCACGCACGAAGCAGGAAGATAACGGAGAGGGTAATCAGCTTGGCTCGTGTGATCTTTGAAGCACCTCATTCAGAGCTGCTAAAAATTTATTCAGAGAGCATGGGAGGGGGTTTCAGGTGAATTTCGACCCTGACGTGAGGTTACAAAGCCAATATTTTCAAGTATCCAAAGTTAAGAGTCTTCTCTGTGTCAAGTCATACCGAACATTGTCGGTCAGCCGACCGAAAATTTACTTACACCGTATTTGATGACAGGGCATGTAAATGGACACGCCCCTTTAAATCCGTCAGCTGATTTTAATTAGCCGGAAAACCATAACATTTTGGGCAAAAATTGTATGCCGGATAGTTTTTGAAGGATGAAAGCCTTTAGCGGACCATAAAAATAAAAATAAAAAACACGTGTAGCGGTTTTTTACGGAGATTGCCGAAGTCGGGTTTGAGAGGTTTTAAATAGTGATAAAGCTGAGGCATGTTGTTATTTTAATTCATATTTGTTCTCTTGATTTTGCTTTTCTTTTTGTCATTTTCAGAAGACAACATGTAAACTAACCTGATTGTAGATAAATAACATAAGAGACAAAAAGGCAGGAGAAATCCAAACCTGAGAGTATTGCTCAAATGGATAATGACAACCCAAACAAGTGAGAGGTTCATATTGAAAATGACAAAACCATTAGCATTTCTGTTGATGAGAAGAGACGGATCAGAGCAGATACAAGGGCAAAACAATATAATTATTGTTAATATATGAATCGAAGCGTCAATCTTCCTACCTAAGAGTCTTTCTACTTTTTTGCATTTCAGCAGCAGTCATTCAGAAAATATGTATTCTCAAGAGTGCATATTTGCAATTCTTATAATTCTCATAGCCATTCTTCAAGACTATCTCTTGAAGCTCATTTATATATATATATATATATATATATATATATAACGGCGGGCCGTTATATATGATATATATTAATACTGAATGATATTTATTATTCAGTATTAATCATTATTTATTTGTGACATTATTAATAATTATTTACTTGTCTTTGTATAGTTACATAAATATGTATTGCTATTGTAACCGGATCCTTTTCTGCGTTGTGCTGGTTTTTGAGTGAATGGACCGTGACACAGTTTCTTTCAAGCGGATGATTCTCGGTTTATTTCTGACGAAAATACAGACAAAACAACCGTGTTATAGGCTGCCCGCTCCAAGTCCTACACCAAACAAAAGTATAAAACAAAAATTAACTTAATAGATCTATAAATAAACTGAATGTATTTAGATGGAAAAATGAAAAGCACACACCTTTCCCGCAGGACATGTCAAAAGGGGAGGGGCTAAGGGGCGCAAACAATTTAAAGACAATACCACAGAAGAAGAAATTAAAGGGAGGGGCTTCAGATCTTAAAATAACACGGTTAAAACAATGACAGAGGTGTTTCAGTAAGATAAGGAACAAGACAAATAACCAAAAGAAGACAGTTTGTGTAATTATAATAAAAGAGAATTCCAACCAGGTTACATTATTACTAAATCATTTATTAATTTATGAACGGCTGTGCTTTGTAATTTGCTCTTCATACATCAATATCAGAATATTCTATTCCTATTCTATTGTTATAGCCACTAATCATATTTAAATATGCTGAACTATGTAATAAAAACATACTTAAAAATACAATTGCTTATAAAGCTTTGACAGATGTTTGAATATGGTTAAATGGGCTGATACGTCATCGTGACTGTTAAACACATAACGCTGAGTGGGTGGACCGCTCCAAGATGGCCGCCCTAAATCTGGTCAGCTACAAGTAGTGAGAGCGGTCATTCATCAACAGAACGCTGTTCATGACAGTGATGAAAAAGCAATGCTATTTAATAAGACTTAAATCTAATACATTTTGAACTTGAACAAAAGCCACAGTAAAACATGAGTAACGAAGGGAAATAAGGAGTATATCTGATTTTGAATCTAATTATTTAAATTTTGCTTAAATGGTTTGCACCTCCGGTTTGCACCTGTGGTTTTGTGTAATCCTAATCTGGCCCGCCGTTAATTTTATTAACTGCGGGATGAAGAAAAAAAGACCTATAAGTATGGATGTGACCATGACTCTGAGGTGGATAATTTCTCCCAATGCCCGCTTTTGCCGACAGTCCTGCTTTAGTGTGTTAGTTGTTATGTCTGTGGCGAGAACAAGAGCACAAACAAGAACACGTTAACCTGCCACGGCTTTATGGACATGCGCAGTTGAGTGGCTTTAAGTGGCGTTCAATGAACGTCACCAGCATTTGATGAGCGCCTCTCCCACAGTAAATTACATTTATATTTTCTATTTAATATTTTTTTATGACAGTGATGAAGAAGCAGTGTTATTTAATAACAATTTATGCCAATACATTTTGAACTTTCAACAAAAGTCACAGTAAGGCATAAGTAACGAAGGGAATTAATAATTAGTCTATATAATTTTGAATGTTATAATTAATTCTAATGCGATAAAAAATAAATGCAGTTCAAAATGTTTGTTTCAAAACCCGAATTGTACATGAGACTTAAAATTGGTGCCAAATCTTTCTTGAATTGATTTAACAAGCATGTAAAAGCCACAGTCGTAATCGAAGTGAAAATATCCGAGTCCTCCTGAATGCCTCTGACACATGACGTGACGTTCTTTGCCGTTACGTTCTCACTTCTTCGTTTGTCCCCAACAGGTAAGCGGTGTGTTATTTGGGTCTGTCGTGATAATAAAATTATAAACAATGAGAGACGGTTTCCTTGTCAAATAGTTATTACATAATTGCTTCTTAAGTGTGGATGTAACTTAATAAAGCTGAAAGCCGCTATACGGAGTTTTTTTCTGATAGCAAACAATCATTAGCATATGCTAAAATTGACGGTATCACTCGTATGAAAACCTGTCCATTCAGATTGCAGAGGGTATTTCCAATTGACTTAATTTATAACCATGTATGTTAGTATTTGTCTTCATGATCAGCTTCTATTCAGCTAAATATGTATAAAATTGCTACCGTAACCTCGGAGTTGATTAGACTTTTCAGTTCAACTGAAACGGACTGTCAGCCGTTAAGAGGCTGTTAGACAAACGTTGCTTTGTTCTTGGGTTGTGACGTGCAGAGCTGGCTTGCAATAATCAGAAAATGTAAGAGATGAAAGACGGTTTCATTCTTAAAGATATTAATAATCGCTTCTTAACGAATCGCCATACCATAATGAAGTTATAAACCGCTAACCCTCCTATTTCTGATGGGTGCCGACCGTTAGCATGATATGCTATCATTGACGCCTACTATATGTCTTAACTGAAAACCATTCTAACGTGTTAACTGTTGGAATTCACCTAAATATACACAACGTGTTGTGTATTTTTCTGATCAAGTCAATAATTGTGAGATAACACACAGTGTCTTTTCACAGATGAAAGAAAACTGCTCACCATCGTTCTTTGCCTGGTAAGTACATTGCAAAGTTCAGCAGCCTGTCGAGCACAAATGTTTTTAACAATAAATTTGGAAATATACGATTAGACAGTGACAATGTGGAAAACCTGAATGTTTTTGACAGTTTCATTCTGAACCAACATTTTATGAACGCAGAAATCTCACAAATTGGACTGAAAATATTTAAAGCTTTTTAGCAAACTTCCTCATTTTGTTGAAATATTTTTTTCTGGACTGTGCTACCATCTTTGTGCACTAAACAAATGTGTAACAAGGTGGTGATCTTATGAGCTGTCTAAAATCCATATACATTACAATCTTAGTATCTAAAAAACAGACTCGATGTCTTTTTAAAAAATCCTCTTAGACAGAACCTTGTCTGAAAACATAAATAAGGTAATAGTGTCACTCCCAACTCTTCATTGCAATAGAATTTCAAACGCACTATTAAAATGGCCCTATTAGGGACAGACGCTTACAGCAGAAGCAGAGTGATGCAAACATAGGACTGCTGCTTTTTACGTTAGTCTGTTTTGTCTATGTGCCTTTGTTAAATAAATTCAATAAATTTAACTGTTATTTCCCTCCTTTCAGACAACCTAGATATTTCCACCAAATTCTGCTCAGTGAGGTGAGTACTAGCAGCATGTGGCTTTATTTGATTTAAAAAAAGTTAGCTGAAACGTCCAGAAATGTCTAGATCAAAGCAGCTTGTGTACAGAGGACAAAGAACCTTAGCGGATATGTGTGTTCTGGACTCCTGAAGGTTTTCTGGTCAGCTACTAACAAACTGTTTCTACTCTCCCTCACAGAGAGAAGTGGACCCAAACACCTTCCTCCCTGGTGAGCGGATGTTTCAACGTGGATCAGCCGAGCTGTCACAGCTGATCCAACCTGACTCACACACAATTTGAATAAAATCATATCCACAAACATTTGCTTTAAATTAGATCCAAACAGGATATGCTGGTTATGCTCACATGACGACCCTGTTGTCCAAAACCCTGTAAGAAACATGACTCAGTACAGCAACAACCGTCTGAGTTGTTTTCTGGACTCATGATGAGGTTTTCTGTCACTCACTTTAATCTCTGATGAAGAAGGTCAAGTCAACATTAAATTCTGCTAAAGCAACTGGCTGTTTTATCTGTTGGTATGCTGGGATGCATCTTATTTCAGTAAGAATATCATGATCTACATTCATTGAACTATTTCAATAAAGGTCATGAAAACACAGCAACAATCCAATTCACACCACAAAGCTTAGTTCACAATAGTAGTAGGTATGAATCTCTTCACAGTTTGAACCTTTTCAGATGAAATCTGACCCAGAAGCTGCTCTGTTGAGAATGTTTCATTTTGATGTCTATTGGCTGTTCTTTGTCTCGCAGGTGTTCCACGGACCCTCTTTTCTAACCACTGTCGGAAGCATTTTAATTTTCCAACTGTGTTTTTTCCTTTCCTCTTCCTTCCAACATATCTGGAAAACCATTTACTGTGCATTTTACTATCCCATCCCTAAACTCTCCTACGAATTTCTTCAAAAACCAGCATCCCAATAGGTGGCCTGGTTTTCCGAATTCAAGAGCCTGGCTTACCAGTAACCAGAGTTCCCTTTATTTCTTCAACCATCAGTTTACTGCCAAATTGATGTTCGCCTGTCTCTCTTAATCTAGTTTACCAGTAACTAGATCTGTTTTCCCCTCACATCTTACGTCCTGTGACCTCTGAACAGTTCTTCTATTGATTTTGTGGCATGTATTTTGTGGCATTGATTTTGTGGCTATATATTTGAGAAATCCTACTTCTATCGAGTTCATCAGTAACTCATCTGACTATCATTGAGAGAATCTGAGAGAATCTCCCCTCTCACTGCTCTGTCTTTCCTGTCTACCTCTCTCCACCGTAAGAGTAAATAACTGGGAAGCTTCACACATCTAAGACGTCATTTTGAGTAATCTCTTAAGTTTGAAAAGCTTCCATTTAAAAATTGGCCGAAAATAATTACTCAAAACAGGTCAACTAAAAACTTGATCTGTATAAATTTTGAAATTGAAAGCAAAGTTTGCTTTCTGCTGAACTACATTGCTCCAATTCTAATTGGACTTAAGTAAAGCTCTGGTCTTGTCTGACAAAACAGAGGACAAAATATATTTATAGAGCACTATTGGCATAAAGTCAAAAACAGCAAAAAGAAAAAACGTAAAACTTTGATATTTCTAAGACGTCTTTTTGAGTAATCTGATTTGGACCTGAAGTTTAAAAACAGTTCTATTTCAAAATTGGATTATAATTTTCTATTTTAAATAATTTCTGAAACAGATCAACTAAATACTTGATCTGTATACATTTAAAAACTGAAAATTAATCTTCTGAGCTAAATCTTTATTGAACAAAATTCCAGTTGGACTGAAGTAAAGCTCAGTTTTTATCTGAGCTGCCTAATTCATGTTCCTGCTTGCTGCTACTGGATGAACACAATTTGGCAACTCTGAACTTGTTACATTCCAACATCATCACCATCGACGCAGATGACTTCCAAAAGGATCCACGAACAGGCAGAATGGCACGCAAAGAAAGACCATGCAAGGGAGGTAGAAATGATTTAGCAGACACTTTGAAAGTTGCCGTTGGAGCTCATGTCATGCTTACCAGAAATATCGATGTTCAAAATGGACTAGTTAATGGTGCATTTGATGTCCTAACAGCTGTTGTAACTTCTGACACTGATGAACACAGCATCAGTAAGCTGGGCCTGACAATGGATAATCAAACAAGTGGGACCAGAAACCAAAGTGGACCTTCAGAGACTGCCAATCTTGTTTACATCGAGAGAGCGGAGGAGAATCTGAAGCTAAATGGAGTGGTACGTAGACAGTTTCCTGTGAAACTGGCTTTTGCTTGTACTATTCACAAAACCCAAGGCCTAACAACAAATGCAGCTGTGGTGTCTTTGAAGAAAATCTTTGAACCAGGTATGGCATACGTAGCTCTCAGCAGGGTAACGTCTCTCAGTGGACTCTACCTACTGGATTTCGACGAAAAAAAAAAATTTGCCAATCCTCAAGTCACTGCAGCTCTTCAGACCATGAGACAAGCCAGCGTAGATGACATGATGCCTCTTCTTCAGGTGAAAGAAACTTTAAACAGGCCAGAAACACTGGTAATTGTTTCGCATAACACCGAGGGACTCCCATCTCACATCTGTGACATAAGAAAACATCACGAACTGTGTCTGGCAGATGTGCTGTGTCTGACTGAAACTCACCTAAAAGGATCTTTTGTTTACGACAATCTGCATCTGGATGGCTACAATATGTTCAAACGAAACAGACATGTGTCATACTCAAATTTTCCCCAAATGGCTTCCAAAAGTGGAGGTGGTGTGGCGGTTTATGTGAGAAACCATATTAAGGTTAATGAAAGAAAATATTTGCAAATGTGACTGATCTTGAATTTGTGGTTTTGAAGGTTGAGTCTCCATTCAGGGCAGTGATTGCAGCTGTGTACCGACCTCCCGACTACAGCCTGAGACCGTTCCTGGAAAATCTGGTAAGCCTTCTGGATGCACTGGAGATGTTGGACTGTCACCCTGTCATTGTATGTGGAGATTTCAACGAGAATCAGGTACGCAGTTCACCAGGGCAAATTCTGGAGCTGTTTCAGTCTCGGGGATATGTTCAGTTGATCACTTCTGCTACCACAGAGAAAAACACATTGCTTGATCTAATTTTCATTTCTCAGCCACAGAAATCTTTACATTCAGGTGTGATGAGAACATACTACAGTTACCATGATCCTGTGTTCTGTGTCCTGTCCACAACCGAATCATCAGAGGTCTGTGAGTAAAAGCATGCCAAAGGTAAACATTTTTAAAATGACTGTATTTCCTCTTAAAATGTCTTACACAACAGCGTTCCTAATTATATTTCTTCAAATCATTACATTATTCAGCCAATAAGAGTTATGCCATTTTTTTAAATATTAGGAATCCAAACAGTTTATGTTTTAAGAATATTGCAATTTTTTCAGTGATAAACTTTGTGGTAGAAACTATTAAAGTTATATATATGAGGCTTTTGTCACAAAATCTAACCATTTGATTAAACCTAAATAAGTCTGCTCATTTAGATTTGAGACTTTAAATTAAAGGTCAATTTAATATAATATAAATATATATATATATAGTATGTAATATAGGATATGATTAATGTAAAATTCAAATTCATAAAAACTTTAAAGAAGTTGTGGCTTGTGCATTTATATTGATAAGTGCACAAACCACAACTCTTTCAGCAGTTCTAAACAAGCTGCTACAGTAGATCACAAAAAAAATTCACCAGGAGGTCTGTGTGTAACACAGGCTTCCTCATGAACCAATAACATATGCCAGCTGATGCCCCTTGGGATGAAAAATGGGAGTTTAGGAAGGGTTCAGGCATAGTGGGTCGGTAGGTGGGTGGGGGGCTGTGACTAGGAACATTTTAGTCTCAACATCAGTTAACACCACCTGAAAAACGACTGCAAGCTTCAACATCTCCTCCAGTTCACACTCGACCAAAACAGAAGATCCTACTGCATCCTAACATGACAGTCGTTATTGAAGGCACAGGGTGAAATGCATCCTTTCAGCTCACAACTGAGCACTGGTGACCACTGAGGGAAAAAAAGAACTTCCTTACACAGAAACATGTTCTCCAGCTTGAGCACTCAGAGACATGTCCTCTTGCTGCATCAGTCAAGGGATATCCTACTGCTGCGGCTGAAGTGGAGCTATTTGATTTGTAAGTGTGAATGTTCACTTCTTTTCTCTGAGAATGCTATTGTTACTCATGATAAATCTCTTTGCATTACAGATTAAAGTGTCTTAAGTCGTAGCTCGGCCATCCACTCCAATCAAGCTGAGACTCTCACAGCTAAACATGAAGTTAACATCTGTTCATGAAACTTCACTTACAAGACATTGTGTCTCCTGCAGCAAGGTTGAAGGTAACTACCTATCATGTGTCATAGGACGTTTACCGTTTATAGGTCATTACAACACATGTTTTCTCTTGGTTTCTCAGGAGGACTTTCCCATGCATGTCTGGTATCCCCAAGGCATCCCTTTCACCAGCAGAGATGAGGTGCAGCCGACTCTGGTGAGAACTCAATATTGCTTCTGTTCAACTAACTGAGAAATAACTACAATCTTTGTCCAGCTGACTGTCGTATTTATTTTTTCATCTTTAGTGGACGTAATGTTAGCGTGTTACGACAGCAAAACGCGTTGTGACAGATGACATGATACAACAGTCAGCATTTCAGGACACCTGTGACGAGGACTGAGGTTTCCATTTATTGATTTATTTTGAATATTACAGTATAAAATCATGCACAGGAACAAGAAATCCAAAAGACAGATATTTTTGGACCACAGTTATCTTAACATGTTTGAAAAGAAGTAGGAAGAAGTAAGAAACTTGAACTGTTTGCTCAGAGGGTTAAAGTGTCTCACTTTTTTCCTGAAGATCTGCACCCATCTGTCCAATGATGTTGCAAACACTGAGCAGGTTAAAGGAAGCTGCAGCGGCAATCACAAAGACCCCATCAAGTGTGAACATTATATCTTCACAGTGACCGATTTTTATTATTATTTTAACTTGCATCACCAGAATCATCTTCACAACAACCATGTAAATGTGAACTATACACAGTTTTGACAAATTTGTAATTAATCTAATTTCATTCTGCTAAAATCTCTGTAGATTTGCAGATTTACATCATGTTTATGTACAAATGTGTTTTTTTAAATCAGGTTTCCACATGTTGGGTTAAAGTGTCAACTAGTGAAAGTTCAAATATGTAAGATATCAAATCTCAAGTGTTTTAGTTTAGCAGGATTATTTCATCATACTAAAAGTGGGAATAAGACGGGACTCCTAGTGTGTAAACTTGTGACTTTATGCAATGAGTAATGCTTTGTCACCTGTTGATATTAATGAACATGGTGACAATAAAAAGGAAAGAAAAAACTAAATCTTTACGAGAAACCAAAAAAAAGTAAATTATGCTATTGTAATATTTTTAAAGTCACATATTACACAACTGTGAATCCTGTATTTATGTGGGGGGAGGGGTATCAGCTGGTAAAATGTTATGGCAAAGGATTGCCACACTTATGCTATTGAGCAACTAATATAGACATCAGGGAAAAGAAAAGAGAAAAGCATTGTCAATTAATTTAATCATTAGCAAAATTAGAATAAGGGTGTTGAACTACTATAGTTTAGCAATAGGATAAACTACACTCAGATACTACATTTTAAACTGAATTTGTTTCTTGGGTGGGGGTTTGGTCACATTCTTTTCAGTAGAGGCTTTGTAATCTTGACATTCCATTCTTTAAGCTTAAGAATGAAAATACAATACATTTCTAAATATAATTGACCATGTCCTCATAGGTTTTTTCTGTATCTGTGTAACTTGTACACCTCCAGTTTCACAATGTATTGCTACTACTGTGTTATGCTTTAGTGAGTTTTTCTTTACTGAAGTATAAAGCATGAATCATTTTGATCATTTTCATAATCAAAAATAATTCCGTTCTTTTTTTTGCACAGAAAGCTGTTTATTGTGCATGATTTGAGAAGACCTACTTCTCATATCATGTCTTCTAAAAAGCGCAGTCAGTCGTGGCAGATGGCTGCTTGTATCGAGCCTGGATCTGTCAGAGGTTTCTTCCTGTTGAAGGGAGTTTTTCCTCTCCACTGTTGCTCGGTACAAGGGATTGCAAAAAAGTCAATGATACACAGCAAATGTGTTTCACTTTTATGTCCCATTGAGGAGGAATAAATGGTAAATATCATTAAGGCAATGCAATCTTCTGGGTTTCTTTAGAAACTGTTTACTTTGAATAATTCAGAATATTGTACTGCTTGATAGTCTGAATCAAATGAAATGTTTGTATGACTTGACTGAAATGAAAAAGTTCTATGACATTTTACAAATTGTGTGACATTGTGTATTGACAGTATGTAAAGAAAATAAATAGAACTGAGTACATTCTTAGTTTGCCTTTTATTATTACACTTAGTGCAGTTTTCCAGGTTTATATTCAATTTATTTATTTTGCATTTAAAGTGAGTGTGGTTATGGTCATTTTTTGACCTCAAGTCCCAAATTTTCCAATCCATTTACAAATTAAAAATCTTTTGGTTTACAAAACTCATTTGGCTATTTTACAAAAATTAAATCCATGTAAGGTTTTCCATCACAAACATTAATAAATGTACATCATATATTAATGATGTACATTAATAAATGTACATCATTGCATCGTTGCATGCAACAAAAAATGTTTGTTGCATGCAAATCTGCAAAAAACATTTTGTGCGGTGATATTTATAGCTGGTGAGGCTCCAACTTATAATCAGATTTACAAATCTAGACCCTGCATGTTATTGTTTACATAAGGAAATTATGCGCATGCGTACAATGCTGGAGGGCATTAAGCTGCTATGACATCCATAGCAGCGCCGCCTCCGCAGAATAATTCTGTTATAATTCCGTCAAACAAACTTAGACATGTAGATATTATTAAATTCGTGCTGTGCTTAATAGCAAAGGGAGAAACCGTTAAAGTACAACTCAAAACCACGTCTTTCTCGCTCTCTGTATCAGCACAGCTAATGTGTGGCTAGCTCCCTGGTACTGTCTCTTACTCTGCAGTTGAGCTACAATATCTGGGCTCATGAGTGCCCCCAGCGATAAGGCACGAGAACTGCCTGCCTCAATTAAGAATCTGCATGCTGTTTGATATCTTCAATAATTTGCCGTTAAAGATCGCTCCTCAGCAAACGAAGCACGTTACACACACAGTTGATGACAATAAAAACACAGTACATTAAATACATAGAATAAATTATGGAAAATCAGTTCATACATTAAATGTTTTAACCATGTTATTTGCGACGTACAGACAGACGGAGCATTGCTCTCATAGAATAACAACCAGTGCAGTTAGCGAGAAGTTGTGCAATCCCAGGTGCTGCATCACTGGCTTTGCTTGTTCAAATTAAATGATAAATAGATACTTTATAATACAAATCACAGGGTGAACATATTTTATAAATGGTTTCATTCTTATCTTTCAATGAAAATGTCTGTTACCTGCTTCCTGTGATATACATATATATGTATCACATATATATATATATCTATATGTACATATAGATATATATATTATATATAGATATATATACTTCTTCAATTTCGTAACTATTTTTAAGTCTTCTGCAAGATTTAATCAAGTTCAGTAAATCATGTATCAAACTGTTCTGCTTCTGCTGTTCGTTTATGCTTTTTGTTTTGCTGTCTCACTTCTTCAAATATTTCTGGCTTTGTAATAATTACTGGTTCTCCTATTTTATTATTTTCCTGTCTTTCTATGTTTCACTGTTCCAACTGTTTCAACTTTTTCTGGTTTTAAAGTATTTTCCGCTACTGCTATATTTATACTTTTTGATTTGTTCCACTTTCCAATTATTTCCATTTCTTCTGCTTTCCTTCACTTCTTGTGCTTTTCTCTACTTTTTCTTGCATTTTGCAGCAGACATTCTGCAAATATGCATTCTCACGGCTGTTTCGCTAGGAACAGCTATTTTTCTAGTTATTATTATTATTGTACTCCTCTGGAGTACAACCTTGTCACACTTTCTCCTATTCTTTCAATGTATTTTTTTCTTGTGCTCTGTTTTTATCTGTTTCTATGCATTCTGCTTGTCTACTTTTCTGTTGCCTTCTGGTTCTACTGGTTTTACTATCTTTTAAGATCTTCTACTATCTTTATCAATTTATAAATTCATATATCAAACATTTCTACTTCTTCTGATCCTTTTTGCTTTTGGTTTTCCTCTGTTTTACTCCTTCAAATATTTCTGGTTTACTGTTTCCACTAATTTTTTATACTTATTACTGTTTCACTATTCAATTATTTCAACTATTCCTGGGATTGCACTAATTTCCTCGTGTGCTAATTGTGCTCTTTCTTACGCTCTGTTTCACTTTTTGACTTTATCAAATAATTCATGTTGCACACAAACTTCTGCTTCTTCAGCTGAATTCTGCAATACTTTTGCTAAGTTTCACTACTGGCAAAGGATTTCTACAATGTATGACTAGCTTTCTTATGCTTTTTTCCAATTTCTTACTCTTTGTTCTCAAGTTTCTCATATTTTCCATCAATTATTCTGCAAATATGCTTATTTGGCACTTTATGTTATGTTGCACATCTTTAAATATTTCTGTTTGTGTACTAATTTCAGCTTCAGCTAATTTCTGCAGTTTGCTATGTTTCACTATTCAACTGTTTCAACTATTGCAATTTCTCATGCTTTCTTCTACTTCTTAAGCTTTTCTCCACATTTTCTTGCATTTCTGCAGCAGTCATTCTGCAAATATGCATTCTCACGGCTGTTTCGCTAGGAACAGCTATTCAGTGAGAATGCATTCAATGCATTCTCACTTATAGTGTTTCTGTTTCTCTTTATTATTATATTCTGTCTCCGTACGTTTTTGTCGCTTAACTACTTTCACTATCTTCACTAATTGTACTAATTTATATATCAAAACGTTCAGCTTCTTCAGGAGAATGGAGCTATATCTTTTGGTAAACTTCACTATTATACTTTTTGAAATAATTGCCTTTTGTGCAAATTTATTGCCCCATTATTTCCTATGGTGGAACTCTGTAACTGATTTCAGTTACTAGAGTGGCCACTCTAGTAACTGCCGTTTTTGTACTTTTCAGCTCTTTTAGAAACAAAATTATGCTGTTCATACATATTTCACTGTAGAGAAATATTTTATGCTTTAAAATGTAGCCACTAGTGTCTACTTTATGGAATTATTACTATGATTGTTACAGGATTTACTGTTTTCTGTTAAACTCCTCTGGAGTACAACCTTGTCACACTTTCTCCTATTCTTTCAATGTATTTCTTCTTGTGCTCTGTTTTTATCTGTGTCTATGCATTCTGCTTGTCTACTTTCTGTTTGCCTTCTGGTTCTACTGGTTTTACTATCTTTTAAGATCTTCTACTATCTTTAATCAATTTTATAAATTCATATATCAAACATTTCTTCTTCTTCTGAACCTTTTTGCTTTGGTTTTCCTCTGTTTACCCTTCAAATATTCTGGTTTACTGTTTTCACTAATTTTTATACTTATTACGGTTTCACTATTTAATTGTTTCAACTATTCCTGGGATTGCACTAATTTCCTGTTGTTTCAATTATGCTCTTTCTTAAACTCTGTTTCACTTTTGACTTTTTCAAATAATTCAGGTTGCACACAACCTCCTGCTACTGCTGAATCTGCTATAATTAATATATTATATAATTTATATAATTTATACAGTATAATTCACTATTAATTCACTATTAAATAAATTAATAGTATATTCACTATTCAATAGTTCAACTATTTCTATTTCTTCCGCTTCTTCTGCTTCTTCTACTTCTTACCCCTTCAAATATTTCTGGTTTACTGTTCCACTAATTTTCTATGCTTATTGCTGTTTCACTATTCAATTGTTTCAACTATTTCTGGATTTGCACTAATTTCCTTTGTTTCAATTATGCTCTTTCTTAAACTCTGTTTCACTTTTTGACTTTTTCAATAATTCAGGTTTCCCACAAACTTCTGCTTCTTCTGCTGAATTCTGCTATAATTTATATATTATATAATTTATACAATAATTCACTATTAATTCACTATTATACTATTAATATAGTATATCACTATTCAATTGTTTCAACTATTTCCATGTTTCTATGCATTTTGCTTGTCTACTTATCTTTTTGCCTTCTGGTTCTACTGGTTTTACTATCTCTAAAGATCTTCTACAATCTTTAATCAATTTATAAATTCATATATCAAACATTTCTGCTTCTTCTAACCCTTTTTGCTTTTGGTTTTGCTGTTTACTCCTTCAAATATTTCTGGTTACTGTTTCCACTAATTTTTTATGCTTATTGCTGTTTCACTGTTCAATTGTTTCAACTATTTCTGGGTTTGCACTAATTTCCTCGTGTGCTAAATGTGCTCTTTCTTACGCTCTGTTTCACTTTTTGACTTTTTCAAATAATTCATGTTGCACACAAACTTCTGCTTCTTCAGCTGAATTCTTCAACACTTTTGCTAAGTTTCAC
>NW_027675198.1:0-44764 GCF_904066995.2 Poecilia reticulata | reverse complement strand
AAATTAAACAACATGGTCCTGTTGCTCCACATGCTACTGCCAGCATTTAAGCTAACATTAGCATATTGGCTAATTTGAGCTCATGCATCAATTTTAACATAATGAATGGTACAACTACAGCTTAGTCAACATGCTTCTGCCTCTCCACAGTTAATTGACTACGTTGCAGCTTTCTTTAGCATTAATGCTAATTTTTAACATCATAACACTGCGTCAAAGCCGACGGGCACACTTTGGCATGCCCCTTTAAAATTTCTGCAGGAATTTTCTAGTTAGGGGCATGCCATAGCAATGCATAAGGAGAGCAGTACTGACTTGCGAAGCAAGTCAGTACTGCCTCCATGCATTGCATTGCAGGCATCTATTGTTCTTCACCCAATAGAATGTCTGTTTATTATAACATCTTCTTCCATTACCGTTAATGCGGCTCGTACCGCTGCGTGCCCACCCACAAAAGTGGTATCAAAACGTGCGGCTCGTACCCGAGAAGGGAGCTATTACTTTTATTGGGGATCGGAGTTACGATGGCGACGTAAAAAGCGAAAAACGAGCGAAATTTCCAACTGCCGAAACCCTAGAGTGTAACTGAAACCAACTGCCGCTTTTTAGAGTGAGGAACAGAGTGGAATTTTGACCCAAAAATAATTTTGAAATCGCTCTCATGGCTGCAAAACTTGTGCTATTGGTATGAAAGTTGGTCAGGAAATAGCACCGCATGCCTGCTCCGGTGAAATGTTTTCAAAATTTCTCTAGGGCTTACGGTTTTCTGTCCAGGTGCTTCAGAGCAAAGTTATGGGACATGACCAACTGACGCTTCATCCCCAGTGTTTTATATAGGTTTTTGAGTTACTACAGAAGGAGGGTGAACAGAATGTTAAATCTACAGGCAGGGCAGAGTTTTCTGGGCATTATATCACTGCTTTAACCCAACCACTGTTACACATTGGATTAGTGTGGCCATTTAAAATTAAGCTTACTGAAAATTTTATAATAAAAGCCTGTATATTTCTTTGCAGCCTAACTAACTCCTAACTAAAGCCTTGACATGTTTCACATCAATTCATTACTCTTTTGGCCTTTATGTGACTGGTTTAAACAAACTACTGTAACACTATGATTTGGTGTGGTAGTTAAAATGAAGTTTACTGAAAGTTTCAAAATAAAAGTCTGCATATTCCTCACGTTAGTGCACCGCCGTAGGCGGTGCAATAATATTCAGCTTTTTTTACCTTTTTTCGCTCAGGATAGTGAACTGCCTTGCGCAGCAAGGCAGTTCATTAACATTAGCACAAACATTTGCATTTGACCCGCCATTTTAGTGCACCGCCGTAGGCGGTGCAATAATATTAAACTTTTTTGTTATTTATTTGTCAGGATAGTAAACTGCCTTGCGCAGCAAGCCTTGACATTTTTCAATGACTCTTTTGGCCTTTTTGTGACTGGTTTAAACAAACTACTGTTACACATTGAAATGGTAAGGTAGTTAAAATGAAGCTTAATGAAAGTTTCAAAATAAAAGTGCATACTTCCCTGAGGTTAGTGCACCGCCGTAGGCAAAGAATGCCTGCTCCGGTAAAATGTTTTCGAAATTTCTCTAGGGCTTACGGTTTTCTGTCCAGGTGCTTCAGAGCAAAGTGACGGGTCATGACCAACTGACGCTCCTCCTCTGTGTTTAATATAGGTTTTTGAAAAATTACTGAGCTCTGCACACACCATATTTCTCTCATCAGTGCAATTCCTGTGAATGACCTACAGATATGAATCACGGTACTATGGGAGACGACAAATAGCCCTCTCATACGCTTCAAACGGTTTTCGGATCGGCCTTACGGATCTTGAATGGGAAGGGGTCGTTCAGTGTGCTTGTTTTAGTGAAACTGGCTGGCTCAAACAGATAGAATTGTCTCCCCCTGTGTGTCTCTCTTACAGCTGGCACCCTGTGGCCTATTTACCATAGCAACCGAACATGGCAACAGCTCCTGGGTCAGAATACAAACACTATGGCAAACATACAGTTAAAGCAGAGGGCTACTATTTAAGTGGTTTAACACACCCACTGTTAAACATTGGATTAGTGTGGCCATTTACAATGAAGCTTAATAAATTTTTCAAAATAAAAGCCTTGATCATTTTTACATCCTGCAATTGCTCTACTGGTGATTTAAAAACTGGTGTTACCAAATTACTGTTACAGACTGGATTAGTGTAGCCATTGATCATGACGCTTACTGAAAATTTCAAAATAAAAGCTTTGGCCATTTTTACATCAAGCAATTGTTCTTTTGGGCCTTACATGACTGGTTTAACCAAACCACTGTTACACATTGAATTAGTGTGGTCATTAAAATGAAGCTAATTGAAACTTTCAAAATAAAAACCTGTATATTCCTCTCACATGAGTGCACCGCCTGCTCAGGATAGTGAACTGCCTTGCGCAGCAAAGCAGTTCAATAACATTAGCACAAACTTTAGCATTTCACCCCCCTTGACTATATGCTTCAAACAGTTTTTGGATCACTCTTGCAGTTCCTGAACAGGAAGGAGATGTTTGGACTGCTTTGTTCAGAAAAACTAACAGTTAGAATCTGTTTCTCTCTTTGTGTCTCACTCACACGATAGTTGAGCTGCTCTTTAGAATTACAATGACTGAAGGTCAGAACTACTCTCAAATATCACATAGGGATGAGCTGGCATTTAGATCTACTTGCTGTTTTGGTCATTATATTGGTGGAATATACAAACCACAGTTACACATTGGATAAGTGTGGCTAATTGAAATGAAGCTTACTAAAAATTTCAAAATAAAAGCCCCGACATTTTTCACGTTAGGTTATTGGTCTTTTGGGCTTTATGGTACTGGTTTAAACAAACCAGACTTGCACATTGAATTAGCGTGGTCCTTAAAATGAAGCTTACTGAAACTTTCAAAATAAAAGCCTGCATACTCCTCTCATGTCAGTGCACTGCCATAGGCGGTGCAAGAACTTTTTTTTTAACCTTTTTTTTCTCAGTATATTAGCACAAAGAGTAGCACTTCACTGCCCCCTAGTGCATTGCCTTGCGCAGCACACACACAGCAGTTGGCTGAGGATTAATTACTATAGAAGAACTACAACATGGTGGAACTCTCAGATACCACACATTAGGGCTGAGCTGGCATTTAGAACTACTTGCTGTTTTGGGCATTATATAGCTGGACTGTTACACATTGGATTAATGTGGCCATTAATCCAATGTGTAACAATTATGAAGCTTACTAAAAATTTCAAAATAAAAGCCTTGACATTTTTCACATCAGGTAATTGCTCTTTTGTGCTTTATGCGCATGGTTTAAACAAACTACTGTTACACATTAAATTGGTGAGGTAGTTAAAATGAAGCTTACTGAAAATTTCAAATTAAAAGTCTGTATATTCCTCAACTTTTAGTGCACCGCCATAGGCGGTGCAATAATATTAGTGTTTTTTATGTTATTTATTTCTCAGGATAGTGACAGTTCATTAGCATTAGTACAAAAGTTATCATTTCACTGTCTTTCACTAATACACATTTTCACCTAAAGTTAGCTTTTAGCCAATTTTCTCATTAATTAGACATGTTTAGTGTGCTGAATATAGTAGTAAAATTAAAACAACATTGTCCTGTTGCTCCACATGCTACTGCCAGCATTTAAGCTAACATTAGCATATTGGCTAATTTTAGCTCATGCATCAATTTTAACATAATGAATGGTACAACTACAGCTTATTCAACATGCTTCTGCCTCTCCACAGTTAATTGACTACGTTGCAGCTTTCTTTAGCATTAATGCTAATTTTAACATCATAACACTGCGTCAAAGCCGACGGGCACACTTTGGCATGCCCCTTTAAAATTTCTGCAGGAATTTTCTAGTTAGGGCATGCCATAGCAATGCATAAGGAGAGCAGTACTGACTTGCGAAGCAAGTCAGTACTGCCTCCATGCATTGCATGGCAGGCACCTATTGTTCTACACCCAATAGAATGTCTGTTTATTATTATAACATCTTCTTCCATTACCGTTAATGCGGCTCGTACCGCTGCGTGCCCACCCACAAAAGTGGTATCAAAACGTGCGGCTCGTACCCGAGAAGGGAGCTATTACTTTTATTGGGGATCGGAGTTACGATGGCGACGTAAAAAGCGAAAAACGAGCGAAATTTCCAACTGCCGAAACCCTAGAGTGTAACTGAAACCAACTGCCGCTTTTTAGAGTGAGGAACAGAGTGGAATTTTGACCCAAAAAATTTTGAAATCGCTCTCATGGCCGCAAAACTTGTGCTATTGGTATGAAAGTTGGTCAGGAAATAGCACCGCATGTCTGCTCCGGGTAAAATGTTTTCAAAATTTCTCTAGGGCTTACGGTTTTCTGTCCAGGTGCTTCAGAGCAAAGTGACGGACATGACCAACTGACGCTTCATCCCCAGTGTTTTATATAGGTTTTGAGTTACTAAGATGGAGGGTGATCATAAGGTTATATCTGCAGGCAGGGCAGAGTTTTCTGGGCATTAATCACTGCTTTAACCCAACCACTGTTACACATTGGATTAGTGTGGCCATTTAAAATTAAGCTTACTGAAAATTTATAATAAAAGCCTGTATATTCTTTGCAGCTAACTAACTCCTAACAAGCTTGACATTTTTCACATCAGGTCATTACTCTTTTGGCTTTATGTGACTGGTTTAAACAAACTACTGTAACCTATGATTTGGTGTGGTAGTTAAAATGAAGTTTACTGAAAGTTTCAAAATAAAAGTCTGCATTCCTCAGTCAGTGCACCACCGTAGGCGGTGCAATAATACTCAGCTTTTTTTAACCTTTTTTGCTCAGGATAGTGAACTGCCTTGCGTAGCAAGGCAGTTCATTAACATTAGCACAAACATTATTTACTGAAATAATATCAATAATATCCTGAGAAATAAATATCAGGGAAGACAAAAGCCATCTCATACGCTTCAAACAGTTTTTGCATCGGCTTACGGATTTTGTAGGGGAAGGGGTCGTTCAGACTGCTTTTTCATCAAATCTGACTTTGTGTTTACTCGTCTTATTTAAATAAGCATTCTAGCAATTTTTAGTAACTTTTTCCTGTCAGGTTAGTACATTTACATCAGTCATTCTTAAAATAAGCATTTACCCATTTTTGCTTTGGTTCTGGTTAGTATATGTACCTAAGTCTTCTTAAAATTGAGCATTTAAGCTAAGACCTGTTCCTCCTTCTACTGTAGACAACTCCTGCAGGTAAAAAAATATTGTTACATCATTAACCCCTAAAGAACAATACTACTGATGCTTTTGAAATAATAACTTATATTAGGGAAATTACAATTGATCACAAAAAAAATTAAATTAATCTTAAAAAAAAGATTAATTTAAAATTACTGAGTTCTGCACACACCATATTTCTCATCAGTGCAATTACTGTGAATGACCTACAGATATGATCACGGTACTATGGGAGACGACAAATAGCCCTCTCATACGCTTCAAACGGTTTTCGGATCGGCCTTACGGATCTTGAATGGAAGGGGTCGTTCAGTGTGCTTGTTTTAGTGAAACTGGCTGGCTCAAACAGATAGAATTGTCTCCCCTGTGTGTCTCTCTTACAGCTGGCACCCTGTGGCCTATTTACCATAGCAACCGAACATGGCAACAGCTCCTGAGTCAGATAGCAACATCTATGGCAACATACAGTTAAGCAGAGGGCTACTATTTAAGTGGTTTAACACACCCACTGTTAAACATTGGATTAGTGTGGCCATTTACAATGAAGCTTAATAATTTTTTCAAAATAAAGCCTTGATCATTTTACATACTGCAATTGCTCTATGGTGATTTAAAAACTGGTGTTACCAAATTACTGTTACAGATGGATTAGTGTAGCCATTGATTATGACGCTTACTGAAAATTTCAAAATAAAAGCTTTGGCCATTTTACATCGAGCAATTGTTCTTTTGGGCCTTACATGACTGGTTTAAACAACCACGTTGGACATTGAATTAGCATAGTCATTAAAATGAAGCTAACTGAAGTTTCAAAATAAAGCCTGCTATTCCTCTCGTGTTAGTGCCGCCGTAGCAGTGCAATATTATTAGTGTTTTTATGTTATTTATTTCTCAGGATAGTGAACTGCTTGCGCAGCAAGGCAGTTAATTAACATTAGCACAACATTAGCATTTCACTTTCTTTGACTAGTGTACTAGCACTTTTACCTATAGTTAGCTTTTAGCTAATTTTCTCATTAATTAGACATGTTTAGTGTACTGAATGGAGTAGTAAATTAAACAACATGGTCCTGTTGCTCCACATGCTACTGCCAGCATTTTGCTAATTAGCTATGGCTATTTTTAGCTTATGCATCAGTTTTAACATAAGGAGTGGTACAACTACAGCTTAGTCAACATGCTTCTGCCTCTCCACAGGTTATTGACAACGTTGCAGCTTTCTTTAGCATGAATGCTAATTTTTAGCATAAAACACTGGCTCAAGCCGACGGGCACACTTTGGCATGCCCCTTTAAAATTTCTGCAGGAATTTTCTAGTTATATATTTATTCTTCCGTCACCGTTAATGCGGCTCGTACCGCTGCGTACCCACCCACAAAGTGGTATCAAAACGTGCGGCTCGTACCCGAGAAGGGAGCTATTACTTTTATTGGGGATTGGAGTTAAAATGATTACATAAATTAATAAAAACGAAAAAATTTGAGATTTTGTGTCTCACAGAATCAGTAATCTTTCTCTATGAAACACACACACAGGACTGTTTATGGCTGACTCAAAACCCTTTTTAAATCCCCCTCACAGGCATAAATATCGCCCTATTGATCTGAAAGTTGGTCATAACATAGATACACATGCCTGCTCATGTACAATGTTTACAAAAATTTGCTAGGGCTTATGCTTTTTGTCAGGGTCCTTCAGACTGACGCCTGGTGTCTCCCAAGTATAGAAACTGTGTCTGAAGAGCATTTTCCCGCTCTTTGGCTCTCACAGTGCAGGGGATTAATTACCATAGCAACAGAAGAACACAGTGTCTGGAACTGCAGCTACCCAGGACTGCACTGTAGGGTTTACTGGTATTTACAACTTCTTGTGTTTTCAGCATTATACTACTGATTCAAGACTATAACCATTACACATATGTCCCCCCATGTTAAAATCTGACATAAATAAGAATAAATAGTTGATTAAAAGTCTGTGGACAGAAAATAACGTCGCTGCTCCTTTAAGGAACCAGCGGCACAGACGCGGCGCCTGGGTGATGCTACAGATCACAAACCTGACAGAGAGCAGAAGAGGATTCGTAGGAAAGAGCGGTGATGAACGGAAACGCTTAATATAGTTGAAAAACATAAATTACCTGGTCGAAAACTGACTGGGATTTAATGAGAACTAAGTTACATCGGTTTTGGTGAGTTTTGTTTTTATTTCTTACATTTTCATCGTGTTGTACTTTTCCTTTTAGCAGAGAGCTAAGGCTAAAAACGTAGCCGTTTGCAAGGAAATACTCCGTCATAAACTGTTATCAGGTTAATATATAAACTGTTATCCGGGTAATATATTGGGTTTATGAAGAATTTATTTGAATAATATCAGGCTTTAAAAGACTTTTTTCGTGTTTGTGACCTGTTACACAGGTCAGGTTTTTTTGTTGGTTGGAAGCTTGGTCGGAGCAAGGATTGGTCTGCCATGTGTGACGCAAGTAATGACAGACAACATGCTACTGATGCTCCAATAGCATTCATGCTATTGTTAGCATTTTGGCTCATTTTAGCTTATGCAACATACTAAAATGAGCAAAAATGCTCATACTACCGTACGAGTACAGCTTAAGAAAACATGCTTCTGACTCCCCGCAGGTTATTGACCACACTGAAGCTTTCTTAAGCATGATTGCTTAATGCTAATTTTTAACATCATAACGCTGCGTCAAAGCCGACGGGCACACTTTGGCATGCCCCTTTAAAATTTCTGCAGGAATTTTCTAGTTATAGGTTTATTCTTCCGTCACCGTTAATGCGGCTCGTACCGCTGCGTGCCCACCCACAAAAGTGGTATCAAATCGTGCGGCTCGATGCCGAGATGGGAGCTATTACTTTTATAGGGGATCGGAGTTACGACGGCGACGTAAAAAGCGAAAAACGAGCGAAATTTCCAACTGCCGAAACCCTAGAGTGTAACTGAAACCAACTGCCGCTTTTTAGAGTGAGAAAAAGGGTGGAATTTTGACCCCAAATAATTTTGAAATCGCTCTCATGGCCGCAAAACTTGTGCTATAGGTATGAAAGTTAGTCATGAAATAGCACCGCATGTCTGCTCCGGTAAAATGTTTTCAAAATTTCTCTAGGGCTTACGGTTTTCTGTCCAGGTGCTTCAGAGCAAAGTGATGGGACATGACCAACTGACGCTCCCCCTCAGTGTTTAATATAGGTTTTTGAAAAATTACTGAGCTCACCACACACCATTTTTCTCTCATCAGTGCAATTATTGTGAATGACCTACAGATATGAATCACGGGACTATCAGAGACGACAAGTAGCCCTCTCATACGCTTCAAACGGTTTTTGGATCGGCATAACGGTTCCCGAACGGGAAGGGGTCGTTCAGACTGCTTTTTCATTAAAAGTGACTGGGTGTTCTCAAAGTTGCATGAAGTGTCTCTCACACACACAGCAGTTGGCAGAGGCTTAATCGCTATAGCAACTGCTGGTTTGGCCTACAAGGTCTCTGTAGTTCTAAACATGGTGGAACACCTTAATACAGAGGGCAGAGCAGAAGGTCAGAACTACAACATGGCGGATCATTCAGTTATTACAGAGGAGGGCTGAGCTGGAATGTAGAGCTACTCGCTGTTTTGGGCATTATATTGGTGGATTAACCAAACCACTGTTACACATTGGATTAGTGTGTCTATTTAAAATGAAGCTTACTGAAAATTTCAAAATAAAAGCCCTAACATTTTTCACATCAGGTAATTGGTCTTTTGGGCTTTATGGGACTGGTTTAAACAAACCAGAGTTGCACATTGAATTAGCGTGGTCATTAAAATGAAGCTTACTTAAACTTTCAAAATAAAGCCTGCATACTCCTCTCAAGGCGGTGCAATAATATGTCGTTTTTTAAAACCTTATATAGCTGGACTTTTACACATTGGATTAATGTGGCCATAAATCCAATGTGAAACAAAAATGAAGCTTACTGAAAGTTTCAAAATAAAAGTCTGCATATTTCTCCCACGTTAGTGCACCGCCGTAGGCGGTGCAATAATATTAGCTTTTTTTATGTTATTTATTTCTCAGGATAGTGAACTGCCTTGCGCAGCAAGGCAGTTCATTAGCATTTGTACAAAAGTTAGCATTTCACTGTCTTTGACTAGTGCAAGAGCACTTTTACCTAAAGTTAGCTTTTAGCTAATTTTCTCATTAATTAGACATGTTTAGTGTACTGAATGGAGTAGTAAAATTAAAACAACATGGTCCTGTTGCTCCACATGTTACTGCCAGCATTTAAGCTAACATTAGCATATTGGCTAATTTTAGCTTATGCATCAATTTTAACATAATGAATGGTACAAGTACAGCTTAGTCAACATGCTTCTGCCTCTCCACAGGTTATTGACTACGTTGCAGCTTTCTTTAGCATTAATGCTAATTTTTAGCATCAAAACGCTGCGTCAAAGCCGACGGGCACACTTTGGCATGCCCCTTTAAATTTCTGCAGGAATTTTCTAGTTATATATTTATTCTTCCGTCACCGTTAATGCGGCTCGTACCGCTGCGTGCCCACCCACAAAAGTGGTATCAAAACGTGCGGCTCGATGCCGAGAAGGGAGCTATTACTTTTATAGGGGATCGGAGTTACGACGGCGACGTAAAAAGCGAAAAACGAGCGAAATTTCCAACTGCCGAAGCGCAGAGTGTAACTGACACCAACTGCCGTTTTTTTAGAGTGAGGAACAGGGTGGAATTTTGACCCAAAAATAATTTTGAAATCGCTCTCATGGCCGTAAAACTTGTGCTATTGATATGAAAGTTGGTCAGGAAATCGCACCGCATGTCTGCTCCGGTAAAATGTTTTCGAAATTTCTCTAGGGCTTACGGTTTTCTGTCCAGGTGCTTCAGAGCAAAGTGACGGGACATGACCAACTGACGCTCCCCCTCAGTGTTTAATATAGGTTTTTTGAAAACTTACTGAGCTCACCACACACCATTTTTATCTCATCAGTGCAATTATTGTGAATGACCTACAGATATGAATCATAGGACTATCAGAGACGACAAGTAGCCCTCTCATACGCTTCAAACGGTTTTTGGATCGGCATAACGGTTCCTGAACTGGAAGGGTCGTTCAGACTGCTTTTTTCATGAAAAGTGACTGGGTGTTCTCAAAGTTGCATGAAGTGTCTCTCACACACACACAGCAGTTGGCAGAGGCTTGATCGCTATGGCAACTGCTGGTTTGGCCTACAAGGTCTCTGTAGTTCTAAACATGGTGAAACACCTTAATACAGAGGGCAGAGCAGAAGGTCAGAACTACAACATGGCGGATCCTTCAGTTATTACAGAGGAGGGCTGAGCTGGAATGTAGAGCTACTTGCTGTTTGGGCATTATATTGGTGGATTAACCAAACCACTGTTACACATTGGATTAGTGTGTCTATTTAAAATGAAGCTTACTGAAAATTTCAAAATAAAAGCCCTGACATTTTTCACATCAGGTTATTGCTCTTTGGGCTTTATGGGACTGGTTTAAACAAACCAGAGTTGCACATTGAAATAGCGTGGTCATTAAATGAAGCTTACTGAAACTATCAAATAAAAGCCTGCATACTCCTCTCACGTCAGTGCACCGCCGAAGGCGGTGCAATAATATGTAGTTTTTTTAAACCTTATATAGCTGGACTGTTACACATTGGATTAATGTGGCCATAAATCCAATGTGAAACAAAAATGAAGCTTACTGAAAGTTTCAAATAAAAGTCTGCATAATTCTCTCGTGTTAGTGCACCGCCGTAGCGGTGCAATAATATTAGCTTTTTTATGTTATTTATTTCTTAGGATAGTGAACTGCCTTGCGCAGCAAGGCAGTTCATTAGCATTTGTACAAAAGTTTGCATTTCACTGTCTTTGACTAGTACACTAGCACTTTTACCTAAAGTTAGCTTTTAGCTAATTTTCTCATTAATTAGACAGGTTTAGTATACTGAATGGAGTAGTAAAATTAAAACAACATGTTCCTGTTGCTCCACATGCTACTGCCAGCATTTAAGCTAACATTAGCATATTGGCTAATTTTAGCTTATGCATCAATTTTAACATAATGAATGGTACAAGTACAGCTTAGTAAACATGCTTCTGCCTCTACACAGGTTATTGACTACGTTGCAGCTTTCTTTAGCATTAATGCTAATTTTTAGCATCATAACCCTGCGTCAAAGCCGACGGGCACACTTTGGCATGCCCCTTTAAAATTTCTGCAGGAATTTTCTAGTTAGGGGCATGCCATAGCAATGCATAAGGAGAGCAGTACTGACTTGCGAAGCAAGTCAGTACTGCCTCCATGCATTGCATGGCAGGCACCTATTGTTCTACACCTAATAGAATGTCTCTTTATTAGGGGCATGCCATAGCAATGCATAAGGAGAGCAGTACTGACTTGCGAAGCAAGTCAGTACTGCCTCCATGCATTGCATGGCAGGCACCTATTGTTCTACACCCAATAGAATGTCTCTTTATTATTAGGGGCATGCCATAGCAATGCATAAGGAGAGCAGTACTGACTTGCGAAGCAAGTCAGTACTGCCTCCATGCATTGCATGGCAGGCACCTATTGTTCTACACCCAATAGAATGTCTGTTTATTATTAGGGGCATGCCATAGCAATGCATAAGGAGAGCAGTACTGACTTGCGAAGCAAGTCAGTACTGCCTCCATGCATTGCATGGCAGGCACCTATTGTTCTACACCTAATAGAACGCCTCTTTATTATAGGTTTATTCTTCCGTCACCGTTAATGCGGCTCGTACCGCTGCGTGCCCACCCACAAAAGTGTATCAAATCGTGCGGCTCGATGCCGAGAAGGGAGCTATTACTTTTATAGGGATCGGAGTTACGACGGCGACGTAAAAAGCGAAAACGAGCGAAATTTCCAACTGCCGAAACGTTAGAGTGTAACTGACACCAACTGCCGCTTTTTAGAGTGAGGAACAGGGTGGAATTTTGACCCAAAAATAATTTTGAAATCGCTCTCATGGCCGCAAAATTTGTGCTATTGGTATGAATGTTGGTCAGGAAATAGCACCGCATGTCTGCTCTGGTAAAATGTTTTCAAAATATCTCTAGGGCTTACGGTTTTCTGTCCAGGTGCTTCAGAGCAAAGTGATGGACATGACCAACTGACGCTCCTCCTCAGTGTTTAATATAGGTTTTTGAAAAATTACTGAGCTCACCACACACCATTTTTCTCTCATCAGTGCAATTATTGTGAATAACCTACAGATATGAATCACGGGACTATCAGAGACGACAAGTAGCCCTCTCATATGCTTCAAACGGATTTTGGATCGGCATAACGGTTCCCGAACGGGAAGGGGTCGTTCAGACTGCTTTTTTCATGAAAAGTGACTGGGTGTTCTCAAAGTTGCATGAAGTGTCTCTCACACACACAGCAGTTGGCAGAGGCTTGATCGCTATGGCAACTGCTGGTTTGGACTACAAGGTCTCTGTAGTTCTAAACATGGTGAAACACCTTAATACAGAGGGCAGAGCAGAAGGTCAGAACTACAACATGGCGGATCATTCAGTTATTACAGAGGAGGGCTGAGCTGGAATGTAGAGCTACTTGCTGTTTTGGGCATTATATTGGTGGATTAACCAAACCACTGTTACACATTGGATTAGTGTGTCTATTTAAAATGAAGCTTACTGAAAATTTCAAAATAAAAGCCCTGACATTTTTCACATCAGGTTATTGGTCTTTTGGGCTTTATGGGACTGGTTTAAACAAACCAGAGTTGCACATTGAATTAGCGTGGTCATTAAAATAAGGCTTACTGATACTTTCAAAATAAAAGCCTGCATATTCCTCTCACGTCAGTGCACCGCCGTAGGCGGTGCAATAATATTAGCCTTTTTTATGTTATTTATTTCTCAGGATAGTGAACTGCCCTGCGCAGCAAGGCAGTTCATTAACATTAGCACAAACATTAGCATTTGAGCCCCCTTGACTATATGCTTCACACAGTTTTCGGATCACTCTAAAAGATCCTGAATAGGATGGAGATGTTTGGACTGCTTTGTTCAGATAAACTAACTGCTTCAAACCGTTAGAATCTGTTTATCCCTTTGTGTCTCACTCACACGATAGTTGAGCTGCTCTTTAGAACTACAATGACTGAAGGTCAGAACTACAACATGGCGTAACTCTCAAATAGCACATAGGGATGAGCTGGCGTTTAGATCTACTTGCTGTTTTGGTCATTATATAGCTGGACTGTTACATGTTGGAATAATGTGGCCATTAATCCAATGTGTAACAAAAGTGAAGCTTACTGAAAATTTCAAAATAAAAGCCTTGACATTTTTCACATCAGGTATTTCCTCTTTTGTGCTTTAGGTGACTGGTTTAAACAAACTACTGTTACACATTGAATTGGTGTGGTAGTTAAAAAAAAGCTAACTGAAAGTTTCAAAATAAAAGTCTGCATATTACTCACGTGTTAGTGCACCGCCGTAGGCGGTGCAATAATATTAGCTTTTTTTATGTTATTTACTTCTCAGGATAGTGAACTGCCTTGCGCAGCAAGGCAGTTCATTAGCATTTGTACAAAAGTTAGCATTTCACTGTCTTTGACTAGTGCACTAGCACTTTTACCTAAAGTTAGCTTTTAGCTAATTTTCTCATTAATTAGACATGTTTAGTATACTGAATGGAGTAGTAAAATTAAAACAACATGGTCCTGTTGCTCCACATGCTACTGCCAGCATTAAGCTAACATTAGCATATTGGCTAATTTTAGCTTATGCATCAATTTTAACATAATGAATGGTACAAGTACAGATTATTCTACATGCTTCTGCCTCTCCACAGGTTATTGACTACGTTGCAGCTTTCTTTAGCATTAATGCTAATTTTTAGCATAAAAACACTGGCTCAAAGCCGACGGGCACACTTTGGCATGCCCCTTTAAAATTTCTGCAGGAATTTTCTAGTTATAACATCTTCTTCCATTACCGTTAATGCGGCTCGTACCGCTGCGTGCCCACCCACAAAAGTGGTATCAAAACGTGCGGCTCGTACCCGAGAAGGGAGCTATTACTTTTATTGGGGATCGGAGTTACGATGGCGACGTAAAAAGCGAAAAACGAGCGAAATTTCCAACTGCCGAAACCCTAGAGTGTAACTGAAACCAACTGCCGCTTTTTAGAGTGAGGAACAGAGTGGAATTTTGACCCAAAAATAATTTTGAAATCGCTCTCATGGCTGCAAAACTTGTGCTATTGGTATGAAAGTTGGTCAGGAAATAGCACCGCATGCCTGCTCCGGTGAAATGTTTTCAAAATTTCTCTAGGGCTTACGGTTTTCTGTCCAGGTGCTTCAGAGCAAAGTTATGGGACATGACCAACTGACGCTTCATCCCCAGTGTTTTATATAGGTTTTTGAGTTACTACAGAAGGAGGGTGAACAGAATGTTAAATCTACAGGCAGGGCAGAGTTTTCTGGGCATTATATCACTGGTTTAACCCAACAACTGTTACACATTGGATTAGTGTGGCCATTTAAAATTAAGCTTACTGAAAATTTTATAATAAAAGCCTGTATATTTCTTTGCAGCCTAACTAACTCCTAACTAAAGCCTTGACATGTTTCACATCAATTCATTACTCTTTTGGCCTTTATGTGACTGGTTTAAACAAACTACTGTAACACTATGATTTGGTGTGGTAGTTAAAATGAAGTTTACTGAAAGTTTCAAAATAAAAGTCTGCATATTCCTCACGTTAGTGCACCGCCGTAGGCGGTGCAATAATATTCAGCTTTTTTTACCTTTTTTCGCTCAGGATAGTGAACTGCCTTGCGCAGCAAGGCAGTTCATTAACATTAGCACAAACATTTGCATTTGACCCGCCATTTTAGTGCACCGCCGTAGGCGGTGCAATAATATTAAACTTTTTTGTTATTTATTTGTCAGGATAGTAAACTGCCTTGCGCAGCAAGCCTTGACATTTTTCAATGACTCTTTTGGCCTTTTTGTGACTGGTTTAAACAAACTACTGTTACACATTGAAATGGTAAGGTAGTTAAAATGAAGCTTAATGAAAGTTTCAAAATAAAAGTGCATACTTCCCTGAGGTTAGTGCACCGCCGTAGGCAAAGAATGCCTGCTCCGGTAAAATGTTTTCGAAATTTCTCTAGGGCTTACGGTTTTCTGTCCAGGTGCTTCAGAGCAAAGTGACGGGTCATGACCAACTGACGCTCCTCCTCTGTGTTTAATATAGGTTTTTGAAAAATTACTGAGCTCTGCACACACCATATTTCTCTCATCAGTGCAATTCCTGTGAATGACCTACAGATATGAATCACGGTACTATGGGAGACGACAAATAGCCCTCTCATACGCTTCAAACGGTTTTCGGATCGGCCTTACGGATCTTGAATGGGAAGGGGTCGTTCAGTGTGCTTGTTTTAGTGAAACTGGCTGGCTCAAACAGATAGAATTGTCTCCCCCTGTGTGTCTCTCTTACAGCTGGCACCCTGTGGCCTATTTACCATAGCAACCGAACATGGCAACAGCTCCTGGGTCAGAATACAAACACTATGGCAAACATACAGTTAAAGCAGAGGGCTACTATTTAAGTGGTTTAACACACCCACTGTTAAACATTGGATTAGTGTGGCCATTTACAATGAAGCTTAATAAATTTTTCAAAATAAAAGCCTTGATCATTTTTACATCCTGCAATTGCTCTACTGGTGATTTAAAAACTGGTGTTACCAAATTACTGTTACAGACTGGATTAGTGTAGCCATTGATCATGACGCTTACTGAAAATTTCAAAATAAAAGCTTTGGCCATTTTTACATCAAGCAATTGTTCTTTTGGGCCTTACATGACTGGTTTAACCAAACCACTGTTACACATTGAATTAGTGTGGTCATTAAAATGAAGCTAATTGAAACTTTCAAAATAAAAACCTGTATATTCCTCTCACATGAGTGCACCGCCTGCTCAGGATAGTGAACTGCCTTGCGCAGCAAAGCAGTTCAATAACATTAGCACAAACTTTAGCATTTCACCCCCCTTGACTATATGCTTCAAACAGTTTTTGGATCACTCTTGCAGTTCCTGAACAGGAAGGAGATGTTTGGACTGCTTTGTTCAGAAAAACTAACAGTTAGAATCTGTTTCTCTCTTTGTGTCTCACTCACACGATAGTTGAGCTGCTCTTTAGAATTACAATGACTGAAGGTCAGAACTACTCTCAAATATCACATAGGGATGAGCTGGCATTTAGATCTACTTGCTGTTTTGGTCATTATATTGGTGGAATATACAAACCACAGTTACACATTGGATAAGTGTGGCTAATTGAAATGAAGCTTACTAAAAATTTCAAAATAAAAGCCCCGACATTTTTCACGTTAGGTTATTGGTCTTTTGGGCTTTATGGTACTGGTTTAAACAAACCAGACTTGCACATTGAATTAGCGTGGTCCTTAAAATGAAGCTTACTGAAACTTTCAAAATAAAAGCCTGCATACTCCTCTCATGTCAGTGCACTGCCATAGGCGGTGCAAGAACTTTTTTTTTAACCTTTTTTTTCTCAGTATATTAGCACAAAGAGTAGCACTTCACTGCCCCCTAGTGCATTGCCTTGCGCAGCACACACACAGCAGTTGGCTGAGGATTAATTACTATAGAAGAACTACAACATGGTGGAACTCTCAGATACCACACATTAGGGCTGAGCTGGCATTTAGAACTACTTGCTGTTTTGGGCATTATATAGCTGGACTGTTACACATTGGATTAATGTGGCCATTAATCCAATGTGTAACAATTATGAAGCTTACTAAAAATTTCAAAATAAAAGCCTTGACATTTTTCACATCAGGTAATTGCTCTTTTGTGCTTTATGCGCATGGTTTAAACAAACTACTGTTACACATTAAATTGGTGAGGTAGTTAAAATGAAGCTTACTGAAAATTTCAAATTAAAAGTCTGTATATTCCTCAACTTTTAGTGCACCGCCATAGGCGGTGCAATAATATTAGTGTTTTTTATGTTATTTATTTCTCAGGATAGTGACAGTTCATTAGCATTAGTACAAAAGTTATCATTTCACTGTCTTTCACTAATACACTAGCATTTTCACCTAAAGTTAGCTTTTAGCCAATTTTCTCATTAATTAGACATGTTTAGTGTGCTGAATATAGTAGTAAAATTAAAACAACATTGTCCTGTTGCTCCACATGCTACTGCCAGCATTTAAGCTAACATTAGCATATTGGCTAATTTTAGCTCATGCATCAATTTTAACATAATGAATGGTACAACTACAGCTTATTCAACATGCTTCTGCCTCTCCACAGTTAATTGACTACGTTGCAGCTTTCTTTAGCATTAATGCTAATTTTTAACATCATAACACTGCGTCAAAGCCGACGGGCACACTTTGGCATGCCCCTTTAAAATTTCTGCAGGAATTTTCTAGTTATAGTTATTTATTTTTCTTCCGTTACCGTTAATGCGGCTCGTACCGCTGCGTGCCCACCCACAAAAGTGGTATCAAAACGTGTGGCTCGATCCCGGCATTGGAGCTATTACTTTTATTGGGGATCGGAGTTACGACGGCGACGTAAAAAGTGAAAAACGAGCGAAATTTCCAACTGCCGAAACGCAGAGTGTAACTGACACCAACTGCCGCTTTTTTAGAGTGAGAAACAGGGTGGAATTTTGACCCAAAAATAATTTTGAAATCGCTCTCATGGCCGTAAAACTTGTGCTATTGGTATGAAAGGTGGTCAGGAAATCGCACCGAATGCCTGCTCCGGTAAAATGTTTTCAAAATTTCTCTAGGGCTTACGGTTTTCTGTCCAGGTGCTTCAGAGCAAAGTGATGGGACATGACCAACTGACGCTCCTCCTCAGTGTTTAATATAGGTTTTTGAAATATTACTGAGCTCTGCACACACCATATTTCTCTCATCAGTGCAATTACTGTGAATGACCTACAGATATGAATCACAGGACTATCAGAGACGACAAGTAGCCCTCTCATATGCTTCAAACGGTTTTTGGATCGGCATAACGGTTCCCGAACGGGAAGGGGTCGTTCAGACTGCTTTTTTCATTAAAATGACTGGGTGTTCTCAAAGTTACATGAAGTGTCTCTCACACACACACAGCAGTTGGCAGAGGCTTCATCGCTATGGCAACTGCTGGTTTGGCCTACAAGGTCTCTGTAGTTCTAAACATGGCGGAACACCTTAATACAGAGGGCAGAGCAGAAGGTCAGAACTACAACATGGCGGATCATTCAGTTATTACAGAGGAGGGCTGAGCTGGAATGTAGAGCTACTTGCTGTTTTGGGCATTATATTGGTGGATTAACCAAACCACTGTTACACATTGGATTAGTGTGTCTATTTAAAATGAAGCTTACTGAAAATTTCAAAATAAAAGCCCTGACATTTTTCACATCAGGTTATTGCTCTTTTGGGCTTTATGGGACTGGTTTAAACAAACCAGAGTTGCACATTGAATTAGCGTCGTCATTAAAATGAAGCTTACTGAAAGTTTCAAATTAAAAGTCTGCCTATTCCTCTAGTGTTAGTGCACCGCCGAAGGCGGTGCAATAATATTAGCCTTTTTTATGTTATTTAGTTCTCAGGATAGTGAACTGCCTTGCGCAGCAAGGCAGTTCATTAACATTAGCACAAACATTAGCATTTGAGCCCCCTTGACTATATGCTTCACACGGTTTTCAGATCACTCTAAAAGATCCTGAAAAGGAAAGAGATGTTTGGACTGCTTTGTTCAGATAAACCAAGTGCTTCAAACAGTTAGAATCTGTTTCTCCCTTTGTGTCTCACTCACAAGATAGTTGAGCTGCTCTTTAGAACTACAATGACTGAAGGTCAGAACTACAACATGGCGTAACTCTCAAATAGCACATAGTGATGAGCTGGCATTTAGATCTACTTGCTGTATGGGGCATTATAGAGGTGGATTAACCAAACCACAGTTACACATTGGATTAGTGTGTAATCCACTGTAAATAAAAAAGCTATTGTAAAGCTATTCTAAATAAAGCTTACTGAAAGTTTCAAAATAAAAGCCTTGACATTTTTCACATCAGGTCATTACTCTTTTGGCCTTTATGTGACTGGTTTAAACAAACTACAGTAACACAATGAATTTGTGTGGTAGTTAAAAAGACGCTAGCTGAAAGTTTCAAAATAAAAGTCTGCATATTCCTCTCGTGTTAGTGCACCGCCGTAGGCGGTGCAATAATATAAGCTTTTTTTATGTTATTTATTTCTCATGATAGTGAACTGCCTTGCGCAGCAAGGCAGTTCATTAACATTAGCACAAACATTAGCATTCCACTTCCTTTGACTGGTGCACTAGGATTTTGACCTAAAGTTAGCTTTTAGCTAATTTTCTCATTAATTAGACATGTTTAGTATACTGAATGGAGTAGTAAAATTAAAACAACATGGTCCTGTTGCTCCACATGCTACTGCCAGCATTTAAGCTAACATTAGCATATTGGCTAATTTTAGCTCATGCATCAATTTTAACATAATGAATGGTACAACTACAGCTTAGTCAACATGCTTCTGCCTCTCCACAGTTAATTGACTACGTTGCAGCTTTCTTTAGCATTAATGCTAATTTTTAGCATAAAAACACTGGCTCAAAGCCGACGGGCACACTTTGGCATGCCCCTTTAAAATTTCTGCAGGAATTTTCTAGTTATTTATTATTCTTCCGTCACCGTTAATGCGGCTCGTACCGCTGCGTGCCCACCCACAAAAGTGGTATCAAATCGTGCGGCTCGATGCCGAGATGGGTGCTATTACTTTTATTGGGGATCGGAGTTACGACGGCGACGTAAAAAGCGAAAAACGAGCGAAATTTCCAACTGCCGAAACCCTAGAGTGTAACTGAAACCAACTGCCGCTTTTTAGAGTGAGGAACAGAGTGGAATTTTGACCCCAAAATAATTTTGAAATCGCTCTCATGGCCGCAAAACTTGTGCTATAGGTATGAAAGTTGGTCAGGAAATAGCACCGCATGTCTGCTCCGGTAAAATGTTTTCAAAATTTCTCTAGGGCTTACGGTTTTCTGTCCAGGTGCTTCAGAGCAAAGTGACGGGACATGACCAACTGACGCTCCCCCTCAGTGTTTAATATAGGTTTTTGAAAAATTACTGAGCTCACCACACACCATATTTCTCTCATCAGTGCAATTCCTGTGAATTACCTACAGATATGAATCACAGGACTATCAGAGACGACAAGTAGCCCTCTCATACGCTTCAAACGGTTTTTGGATCGGCATAACGGTTCCTGAACAGGAAGAGGTCGTTCAGACTGCTGTTTTTCATGAAAAGTGACTGGGTGTTCTCAAAGTTACATGAAGTGTCTCTCACACACACACAGCAGTTGGCAGAGGCTTGATCGCTATGGCAACTGCTGGTTTGGCCTACAAGATCTCTGTAGTTCTAAACATGGTGGAACACCTTAATACAGAGGGCAGAGCAGAAGGTCAGAACTACAACATGGCGGATCATTCAGTTATTACAGAGGAGGGCTGAGCTGGAATGTAGAGCTACTTGCTGTTTTGGGCATTATATTGGTGGATTAACCAAACCACTGTTGCACATTGGATTAGTGTGTCTATTTAAAATGAAGCTTACTTAAAATTTCAAAATAAAAGCCCTGACATTTTTCACATCAGGTTATTGCTCTTTTGGGCTTTATGGGACTGCTTTAAACAAACCAGAGTTGCACATTGAATTAGCGTGGTCATTAAAATAAGGCTTACTGATACTTTCAAAATAAAAGCCTGCATATTCCTCTCACGTCAGTGCACCGCCGAAGGCGGTGCAATAATATTAGCCTTTTTTATGTTATTTATTTCTCAGGATAGTAAACTGCCTTGCGCAGCAAGGCAGTTTATTAACATTAGCACAAACATTAGCATTTGAGCCCCCTTGACTATATGCTTCACACGGTTTTCGGATCACTCTAAAAGATCCTGAATAGGAAGGAGATGTTTGGACTGCTTTGTTCAGATAAACCAAGTGCTTCAAACAGTTAGAATCTGTTTATCCCTTTGTGTCTCATTCACACAATAGTTGAGCTGCTCTTTAGAACTACAAAAACTTAATGTCAGAACTACAACATCGCGCAACTCTCAAATAGCACAAGGGATGAGCTGGCATTTAGATCTACTTGCTGTATGGGGCACTATAGAGGTGCATTAACCAAACTACAGGTACACATTGGATTAGTGTGGCTTTTTGAAATGAAGCTAACTGAAAGTTTCAAAATAAAAGTCTGCATACTCCTCTCGTGTTAGTGCACCGCCTACGGCGGTGCAATAATATTAGTGTTTTTTATGTTATTTATTTCTCAGGATAGTGAACTGCCTTGCGCAGCAAGGCAGTTAATTAGCATTAGTACAAAAGTTATCATTTCGCTGTCTTTGACTAGTACACTAGCACTTTTACCTAAAGTTAGCTTTTAGCTAATTTTCTCATTAATTAGACATGTTTAGTATACTGAATGGAGTAGCAAAATTAAAACAACATGGTCTTGTTGCTCCACATGCTACTGCCAGCATTTGAGCTAACATTAGCATATTGGCTAATTTTAGCTAATGCATCAATTTTAACATAATGAATGGTACAACTAAAGCTTAGTCAACATGCTTCTGCCTCTCCACAGTTTATTGACTACGTCGCAGCTTTCTTTAGCATTAATGCTAATTTTTAGCATCAAAACGCTGCGTCAAAGCCGACGGGCACACTTTGGCATGCCCCTTTAAAATTTCTGCAGGAATTTTCTAGTTAGGGGCATGCCATAGCAATGCATAAGGAGAGCAGTACTGACTTGCGAAGCAAGTCAGTACTGCCTCCATGCATTGCATGGCAGGCACCTATTGTTCTACACCCAATAGAACGCCTCTTTATTATAGGTTTATTCTTCCGTCACCGTTAATGCGGCTCGTACCGCTGCGTGCCCACCCACAAAAGTGGTATCAAATCGTGCGGCTCGATGCCGAGAAGGGAGCTATTACTTTTATAGGGGATCGGAGTTACGACGGCGACGTAAAAAGCGAAAAACGAGCGAAATTTCCAACTGCCGAAACGTTAGAGTGTAACTGAAACCAACTGCCGCTTTTTAGAGTGAGGAACAGGGTGGAATTTTGACCCAAAAATAATTTTGAAATCGCTCTCATGGCCGTAAAACTTGTGCTATTGGTATGAAAGTTGGTCAGGAAATAGCACCGCATGTCTGCTCTGGTAAAATGTTTTCAAAATTTCTCTAGGGCTTACGGTTTTCTGTCCAGGTGCTTCAGAGCAAAGTGATGGGACATGACCAACTGACGCTCCCCTCAGTGTTTAATATAGGTTTTGAAAATTACTGAGCTCACCACACACCATTTTTCTCTCATCAGTGCAATTATTGTGAATAACCTACAGATATGAATCACGGGACTATCAGAGACGACAAGTAGCCCTCTCATATGCTTCAAACGGATTTTGGATCGGCATAACGGTTCCCGAACGGGAAGGGGTCGTTCAGACTGCTTTTTTCATGAAAAGTGACTGGGTGTTCTCAAAGTTGCATGAAGTGTCTCTCACACACACAGCAGTTGGCAGAGGCTTGATCGCTATGGCAACTGCTGGTTTGGACTACAAGGTCTCTGTAGTTCTAAACATGGTGAAACACCTTAATACAGAGGGCAGAGCAGAAGGTCAGAACTACAACATGGCGGATCATTCAGTTATTACAGAGGAGGGCTGAGCTGGAATGTAGAGCTACTTGCTGTTTTGGGCATTATATTGGTGGATTAACCAAACCACTGTTACACATTGGATTAGTGTGTCTATTTAAAATGAAGCTTACTGAAAATTTCAAAATAAAAGCCCTGACATTTTTCACATCAGGTTATTGGTCTTTTGGGCTTTATGGGACTGGTTTAAACAAACCAGAGTTGCACATTGAATTAGCGTGGTCATTAAAATAAGGCTTACTGATACTTTCAAAATAAAAGCCTGCATATTCCTCTCACGTCAGTGCACCGCCGTAGGCGGTGCAATAATATTAGCCTTTTTTATGTTATTTATTTCTCAGGATAGTGAACTGCCCTGCGCAGCAAGGCAGTTCATTAACATTAGCACAAACATTAGCATTTGAGCCCCCTTGACTATATGCTTCACACAGTTTTCGGATCACTCTAAAAGATCCTGAATAGGATGGAGATGTTTGGACTGCTTTGTTCAGATAAACTAACTGCTTCAAACCGTTAGAATCTGTTTATCCCTTTGTGTCTCACTCACACGATAGTTGAGCTGCTCTTTAGAACTACAATGACTGAAGGTCAGAACTACAACATGGCGTAACTCTCAAATAGCACATAGGGATGAGCTGGCGTTTAGATCTACTTGCTGTTTGGTCATTATATAGCTGTACTGTTACATGTGGGAATAATGTGGCCATTAATCCAATGTGTAACAAAAGTGAAGCTTACTGAAAATTTCAAAATAAAAGCCTTGACATTTTTCACATCAGGTATTTCCTCTTTTGTGCTTTATGTGACTGGTTTAAACAAACTACTGTTACACATTGAATTGGTGTGGTAGTTAAAAAAAAGCTAACTGAAAGTTTCAAAATAAAAGTCTGCATATTCCTCACGTGTTAGTGCACCGCCGTAGGCGGTGCAATAATATTAGCTTTTTTATGTTATTTATTTCTCAGGATAGTGAACTGCCTTGCGCAGCAAGGCAGTTCATTAGCATTTGTACAAAAGTTAGCATTTCACTGTCTTTGACTAGTGCACTAGCACTTTTACCTAAAGTTAGCTTTTAGCTAATTTTCTCATTAATTAGACATGTTTAGTATACTGAATGGAGTAGTAAAATTAAAACAACATGGTCCTGTTGCTCCACATGCTACTGCCAGCATTAAGCTAACATTAGCATATTGGCTAATTTTAGCTTATGCATCAATTTTAACATAATGAATGGTACAAGTACAGATTATTCTACATGCTTCTGCCTCTCCACAGGTTATTGACTACGTTGCAGCTTTCTTTAGCATTAATGCTAATTTTTAGCATAAAAACACTGGCTCAAAGCCGACGGGCACACTTTGGCATGCCCCTTTAAAATTTCTGCAGGAATTTTCTAGTTATTCCATATTTTTCTTCCGTTACCGTTAATGCGGCTCGTACCGCTGCGTGCCCACCCACAAAAGTGGTATCAAAACGTGTGGCTCGATCCCGGCATTGGAGCTATTATTTTATTGGGGATCGGAGTTACGACGGCGACGTAAAAAGCGAAAAACGAGCGAAATTTCCAACTGCCGAAACGTTAGAGTGTAACTGAAACCAACTGCCGCTTTTTAGAGTGAGGAACAGAGTGGAATTTTGACCCAAAAATAATTTTGAAATCGCTCTCATGGCCGCAAAACTTGTGCTATTGGTATGAAAGTTGGTCAGGAAATAGCACCGCATGTCTGCTCCGGTAAAATGTTTTCAAAACTTTTCTAGGGCTTACGGTTTTCTGTCCAGGTGCTTCAGAGCAAAGTGATGGGACATGACCAACTGACGCTCCTCCTCAGTGTTTAATATAGGTTTTTGAAACCTATCCCCAGTGTTTTATATAGATTTTTGAAAAATTACTCAGCTTAGTGCACACCATAGCAAAGCAAGGCAGTACATTTACATCAGTCTTTCCTACAATGAGCATTTTAGTTATTTTTTTCTCTCAGGTTAGTGGACTGCCTTGCGAAGCAAGGCAGTACATTTACCTCATTTTTAAAAAAATGAGCATTATAGCTATTTTTTTCTCTCAGGTTAGTGGACTGCCTTGCGAAGCAAGGCAGTACATTTACCTCATTTTTAAAAAATGAGCATTATAGCTATTTTTTCTCTCAGGTTAGTGGACTGCCTTGCGAAGCAAGGCAGTACATTTACCTCATTTTTAAAAAATGAGCATTATAGCTATTTTTTCTCTCAGGTTAGTACATTTACATCAGTCTTTCTTAAAATAAGAATTTTAGCTATTTTGCTGTCAATTTACACAGACCACTGAAGTGGACACTAATGCATCATAAAATACAATATCAATCACTTGCCATCACCTGCAAATGCAAGAAATTTTTTTTTAAAAATCCAATATTGCTGACAGACAAAAAAGCATGCTGATTGGTTCTTTCTTCTGCTGAAGACAACTCCTGCAGGTAAAAAAAATATTGTTACATTATATAACCCTAAAGAACAATACTACTGATGCATTTTTGAAATAATAACTTTGTATTTGGGGAAAATTACAATTGATCACAAAAAAAATTAAATTAAATCTTTTTTTAAAAAAAAGATTTAATTTAAAAATTACTGAGCTCTGCACACACCATATTTCTCTCATCAGTGCAATTACTGTGAATGACCTACAGATATGAATCACGGTACTATCGGAGACGACAAATAGCCTCTCATACGCTTCAAACGGTTTCGGATCGGCCTTACGGATCTTGAATGGGAAGGGGTCGTTCAGTGTGCTTGTTTTAGTGAAACTGGCTGGCTCAAACAGATAGAATTGTCTCCCCCTGTGTGTCTCTCTTACAGCTGGCACCCTGTGGCCTATTTACCATAGCAACCGAACATGGCAACAGCTCCTGGGTCAGATAGCAAACATTCTATGGCAAACATACAGTTAAAGCAGAGGGCTACTATTTAAGTGGTTTAACACAACCACTGTTAAACATTGGATTAGTGTGGCCATTTACAATGAAGCTTAATAAATTTTCAAAATAAAAGCCTTGATCATTTTTACATCCCGCAAATTGCTCTACTGGTGATTTAAAAACTGGTGTTACCAAATTACTGTGACAGACTGGATTAGTGTAGCCATTGATAATGACGCTTACTGAAAATTTCAAAATAAAATCTTTGGCCATGTTTAAATCAAGCAATTGTTCTTTTGGGCCTTACATGACTGGTTTAACCAAACCACTGTTACACATTGAATTAGTGTGGTCATTAAAATGAAGCTAACTGAAACTTTCAAAATAAAAACCTGTATATCCTCTCACATGAGTGTACCGCCGTAGGCGGTGCATTAATTTTTAGCTTTTTTGACCTTTTATCGCTCAGGATAGTGAACTGCCTTGCGCAGCAAGGCAGTTCAATAACACTAGCACAAACTTTAGCATTTCACCCCCCTTGACTATATGCTTCAAACTGTTTTTGGATCACTCTTGCAGTTCCTCAACAGGAAGGAGATGTTTGGACTGCTTTGTTCAGAAAAACTAACTGCTACAAACAGTTAGAAACAGTCTGCATATTCCTCTCAGGATAGTGTACCGCCATAGGCGGTGGAATAATATTTGCATTGTTAAGTTTCCTTTTCTCAGGTTATCGAATTACCTGAGAAAAGGTATATTAACACAAAGAATAGCACTTCACAGCCTAGTGCATTGCCTTGGTCAGCACACACACAGGATTAATTACTATAGAAGAATTACAACATGGCGGAACTCTCAGATACCACACAATAGGGCTGAGCTGGGATTTAGAACTACTTGCTGTTTTGGGCATTATATAGCTGGACTGTTACACGTTGGATTAATGTGGCCATTAATCCAATGTGTAACAATTATGAAGCTTACTAAAAATGTCAAAATAAAAGTCTTGACATTTTCACATCAGGTAATTGCTCTTTTGTGTTTTATGTGACTGGTTTAAACAAACTACTGTTACACATTGAATTGGTGAGGTTGTTAAAATGAAGCTTACTGAAAATTTCAAATTAAAAGTCTGCATATTCCTCAACTTTTAGTGCACCGCCGTAGGCGTTGGAATAATATTAGCGTTTTTTATGTTATTTATTTCTCAGGATAGTGAACTGCCTTGCGCAGCAAGGCAATTCATTAGCATTTGTACAAAAGTTAGCATTTCACTGTCTTTGACTAGTGCACTAGCACTTTTATCTATAGTTAGCTTTTAGCTAATTTCTCATTAATTAGACATGTTTAGTATACTGAATGGAGTAGTAAAATTAAAACAACATGGTCCTGTTGCTCCACATGCTACTGCCAGCATTTAAGCTAACATTAGCATATTGGCTAATTTTAGCTTATGCATCAGTTTTAACATAAGGAATGGTACAAGTACAGCTTAGTCAACATGCTTCTGCCTCTCCACAGGTTATTGACTACGTTGCAGCTTTCTTTAGCATGAATGCTAATTTTTAGCATAAAAACACTGGCTCAAAGCCGACGGGCACACTTTGGCATGCCCCTTTAAAATTTCTGCAGGAATTTTCTAGTTATTATAACATCTTCTTCCATTACCGTTAATGCGGCTCGTACCGCTGCGTGCCCACCCACAAAAGTGGTATCAAAACGTGCGGCTCGTTCCCGAGAAGGGAGCTATTACTTTTATTGGGGATCGGAGTTACGATGGCGACGTAAAAAGCGAAAAACTAGCAAAATTTCCAACTGCCGAAACCCTAGAGTGTAACTGAAACCAACTGCCGCTTTTTAGAGTGAGAAACAGGGTGGAATTTTGACCCCAAAATAATTTTGAAATCGCTCTCATGGCCGCAAAACTTGTGCTATTGGTATGAAAGTTGGTCAGGAAATAGCACCGCATGTCTGCTCCGGTAAAATGTTTTCAAAATTTCTCTAGGGCTTACGGTTTTCTGTCCAGGTGCTTCAGAGCAAAGTTATGGGACATGACCAACTGACGCTTCATCCCCAGTGTTTTATATAGGTTTTTGAGTTACTACAGATGGAGGGTGAACAGAATGTTATATCTGCAGGCAGGGCAGAGTTTTCTTGGCATTATATCACTGCTTTAACCCAACCACTGTTAAACATTGGATTAGTGTGGCCATTTAAAATTAAGCTTACTGAAAATTTCATAATAAAAGCCTGTATATTCTTTGCAGCCTAACTAACTCCTAACTAAAGTCTTGACATGTTCACATCAGATCATTACTCTTTTGGCCTTTATGTGACTGGTTTAAACAAACTACTGTAACACTATGATTTGGTGTGGTAGTTAAAATGAAGTTTACTGAAAGTTTCAAAATAAAAGTCTGCATATTCCTCACGTTAGTTCACCGCCATAGGCGGTGCAATAATACTCAGCTTTTTTTACCTTTTTTTCTCAGGATAGTGAACTGCCTTGCGTAGCAAGGCAGTTCATTAACATTAGCACAAACATTAGCATTTGACCCGCCATTTTAGTGCACCGCCGTAGGCGGTGCAATAATATTAAAGTTTTTGTTATTTATTTCTCAGGATAGTGAACTGCCTTGCGCAGCAAGGCAGTTTACTGAAATAAATATCAATAAATATCCTGAGAAATAAATATCAGGGAAGACAAAAAGCCCTCTCATACGCTTCAAACAGTTTTTGCATCGGCCTTACAGATCTTGTAGGGGAAGGGGTCGTTCAGACTGCTTTTTCATCAAATCTGACTTGTGTTTACATCAGTGTTATTTAAAATAAGCATTCTAGCCATTTTTAGTAACTTTTTCCTGTCAGGTTAGTACATTTACATCAGTCATTCTTAAAATAAGCATTTTACCCATTTTTGCTTTGGTCTCTGGTTAGTATATGTACCTAAGTCTTTCTTAAAATGAGCATTTTAAGCTAAGACCCTGTTCCTCCTTCTACTGTAGACAACTCCTGCAGGTAAAAAAAATATTGTTACATCATATAACCCCTAAAGAACAATACTACTGATGCATTTTTGAAATAATAACTTTGTATTTAGGGAAAATTACAATTGATCACAAAAAAAATTAAATTAAATCTTTAAAAAAAAAAAAAAGATTTAATTTAAAAATTACTGAGCTCTGCACACACCATATTTCTCTCATCAGTGCAATTACTGTGAATGACCTACAGATATGAATCACGGGACTATTGGAGACGACAAATAGCCCTCTCATACGCTTCAAACGGTTTTCGGATCGGCCTTACGGATCTTGAATGGGAAGGGGTCGTTCAGTGTGCTTGTTTTAGTGAAACTGGCTGGCTCAAACAGATAGAATTGTCTCCCCCTGTGTGTCTCTCTTACAGCTGGCACCCTGTGGCCTATTTACCATAGCAACCGAACATGGCAACAGCTCCTGGGTCAGATAGCAAACATTCTATGGCAAACATACAGTTAAAGCAGAGGGCTACTATTTAAGTGGTTTAACACACCCACTGTTAAACATTGGATTAGTGTGGCCATTTACAATGAAGCTTAATAAATTTTTCAAAATAAAAGCCTTGATCATTTTTACATCCCGCAAATTGCTCTACTGGTGATTTAAAAACTGGTGTTACCAAATTACTGTTACAGACTGGATTAGTGTAGCCATTGATAATGACGCTTACTGAAATTTCAAATAAAAGCTTTGGCCATTTTTAAATAAAGCAATTGTTCTTTTGGGCCTTACATGACTGGTTTAACCAAACCACTGTTACACATTGAATTAGTGTGGTCATTAAAATGAAGCTAACTGAAACTTTCAAAATAAAAACCTGTATATTCCTCTCACATGAGTGTACCGCCGTAGGCGGTGCATTAATTTTTAGCTTTTTTGACCTTTTTATCGCTCAGGATAGTGAACTGCCTTGCGCAGCAAGGCAGTTCAATAACACTAGCACAAACTTTAGCATTTCACCCCCCTTGACTATATGCTTCAAACTGTTTTTGGATCACTCTTGCAGTTCCTCAACAGGAAGGAGATGTTTGGACTGCTTTGTTCAGAAAAACTAACTGCTACAAACAGTTAGAAACAGTCTGCATATTCCTCTCAGGATAGTGTACCGCCATAGGCGGTGGAATAATATTTGCATTGTTAAGTTTCCTTTTCTCAGGTTATCGAATTACCTGAGAAAAGGTATATTAACACAAAGAATAGCACTTCACAGCCTAGTGCATTGCCTTGGTCAGCACACACACAGGATTAATTACTATAGAAGAATTACAACATGGCGGAACTCTCAAATAGCACATAGTGATGAGCTTGCATTTAGACCTACTTGCTGTTTTGGGCATTATATAGCTGGACTGTTACACGTTGGAATAATGTGGCCATTAATCCAATGTGTAACAAAAGTGAAGCTTACTGAAAATTTCAAAATAAAAGCCTTGACATTTTTCACATCAGGTATTTCCTCTTTTGTGCTTTATGTGACTGGTTTAAACAAACTACTGTTACACATTGAATTGGTGTGGTAGTTAAAAAGAAGCTAACTGAAAGTTTCAAATTAAAAGTCTGCATATTCCTCAACTTTTAGTGCACCGCCGTAGGCGTTGGAATAATATTAGCGTTTTTTTATGTTATTTATTTCTCAGGATAGTGAACTGCCTTGCGCAGCAAGGCAATTCATTAGCATTTGTACAAAAGTTAGCATTTCACTGTCTTTGACTAGTGCACTAGCACTTTTATCTATAGTTAGCTTTTAGCTAATTTTCTCATTAATTAGACATGTTTAGACATCAGTTTTAACATAATGAATGGTACAAGTACAGCTTATTCTACATGCTTCTGCCTCTCCACAGGTTATTGACTACGTTGCAGCTTTCTTTAGCATTAATGCTAATTTTTAGCATAAAAACACTGGCTCAAAGCCGACGGGCACACTTTGGCATGCCCCTTTAAAATTTCTGCAGGAATTTTCTAGTTAGGGGCATGCCATAGCAATGCATAAGGAGAGCAGTACTGACTTGCGAAGCAAGTCAGTACTGCCTCCATGCATTGCATGGCAGGCACCTATTGTTCTACACCCAATAGAATGTCTGTTTATTAGGGGCATGCCATAGCAATGCATAAGGAGAGCAGTACTGACTTGCGAAGCAAGTCAGTACTGCCTCCATGCATTGCATGGCAGGCACCTATTGTTCTACACCTAATAGAATGTCTCTTTATTAGGGGCATGCCATAGCAATGCATAAGGAGAGCAGTACTGACTTGCGAAGCAAGTCAGTACTGCCTCCATGCATTGCATGGCAGGCACCTATTGTTCTACACCCAATAGAATGTCTGTTTATTATTAGGGGCATGCCATAGCAATGCATAAGGAGAGCAGTACTGACTTGCGAAGCAAGTCAGTACTGCCTCCATGCATTGCATGGCAGGCACCTATTGTTCTACACCTAATAGAATGTCTCTTTATTATTCCATAATTTTCTTCCGTTACCGTTAATGAGGCTCGTAACGCTGCGTGCCCACCCACAAAAGTGGTATCAAAACGTGTGGCTCGATCCGGCATTGGAGCTATTATTTTATTGGGGATCGGAGTTAGGACGGCGACGTAAAAAGCGAAAAACGAGCGAAATTTCCAACTGCCGAAACCTAGAGTGTAACTGACACCAACTGCCGCTTTTTAGAGTGAGAAACAGAGTGGAATTTTGACCCAAAAATAATTTTGAAATCGCTCTCATGGCCGCAAACTTGTGCTATTGGTATGAAGTTGGTAAGGAAATAGCACCGCATGTCTGCTCCGGTAAAATGTTTCAAAATTTCTCTAGGGCTTACGGTTTTCTGTCCAGGTGCTTCAGAGCAAAGTGTTGGGACATGACCAACTGACGCTCCTCCTCATGTTTAATATAGGTTTTTGAAACCTATCCCCAGTGTTTTATATAGATTTTGAAAAATTACTCAGCTTAGTGAACACCATAGCAAAAAGCAAGGCAGTACATTTACATCAGTCTTTCCTACAATGAGCATTTTAGTTATTTTTTTCTCTCAGGTTAGTGGACTGCCTTGCGAAGCAAGGCAGTACATTTACCTCATTTTTTAAAAAATGAGCATTATAGCTATTTTTTTCTCTCAGGTTAGTGGACTGCCTTGCGAAGCAAGGCAGTACATTTACCTCATTTAAAAAAAAAAAGAGCATTATAGCTATTTTTTCTCTCAGGTTAGTGGACTGCCTTGCGAAGCAAGGCAGTACATTTACCTCATTTTTAAAAAATGAGCATTATAGCTATTTTTTTCTCTCAGGTTAGTGGACTGCCTTGCGAAGCAAGGCAGTACATTTACCTCATTTTTTAAAAAATGAGCATTATAGCTATTTTTTCTATCAGGTTAGTACATTACATCAGTCTTTCTTAAAATGAGAATTTTAGCTATTTTTGCTGTCAATTTACACAGATCACTGAAGTGGACACTAATGCATCATAAAATACAATATCAATCACTTGCCATCACCTGCAAATGCAAGAAAATTTTTTTTAAAAATCCAATATGCTGGCAGACAAAAAAGCATGCTGATTGGTTCTTTCTTCTGCTGAAGACAACTCCTGCAGGTAAAAAAAATTGTTACATCATATAACCCCTAAAGAACAATACTACTGAATCATTTGAATACTAACTTTGTATTTGGGGAAAATTACAATTGATCACAAAAAAATAAATTAAATCTTTTTTTTAAAAAAAAGATTAATTTAAAAATTACTGAGCTCTGCACACACCATATTTCTCTCATCAGTGCAATTCCTGTGAATGACCTACAGATATGAATCACGGTACTATCGGAGACGACAATAGCCCTCTCATACGCTTCAAACGGTTTTCGATCGGCCTTACGGATCTTGAATGGGAAGGGGTCGTTCAGTGTGCTTGTTTTAGTGAAACTGGCTGGCTCAAACAGATAGAATTGTCTCCCCCTGGTGTCTCTTACAGCTGGCACCCTGTGGCCTATTTACCATAGCAACCGAACATGGCAACAGCTCCTGAGTCAGATAGCAAACATTCTATGGCAAACAACAGTTAAAGCAGAGGGCTACTATTAAGTGGTTTAACACACCCACGTTAAACATTGGATTAGTGTGGCCATTTACAATGAAGCTTAAATTTTTCAAAATAAAAGCTTGATCATTTTTACATACTCAATTGCTCTACTGGTGATTAAAAACTGGTGTTACCAAATTACTGTTACAGACTGGATTAGTGTAGCCATTGATAATGACGCTTACTGAAAATTTCAAAATAAAAGCTTTGGCCATTTTTACATCAAGCAATTGTTCTTTGGGCCTTACATGACTGGTTAACCAAACCACTGTTACACATTGAATTAGTGTGGTCATTAAATGAAGCTAATTGAAACTTTCAAAATAAAAACCTGTATATTCCTCTCACATGAGTGCACCTCCGTAGGCGGTGCATTTATTTAGCTTTTTTGACCTTTTTATCGCTCAGGATAGTGAACTGCCTGCGCAGCAAGGCAGTTCAATAAACTAGCACAAACTTTAGCATTCACCCCCTTGACTATATGTTTCAAACAGTTTTGGATCACTCTTGCAGTTCCTGAACAGGATAGATGTTTGGACTGCTTTGTTCAGAAAACTAACTGCTCAAACCGTTAGAATCTGTTTATCCCCTTGTGTCTCACTCACACGATAGTTGAGCTGCTCTTTAGAACTACAATGACTGAAGGTCAGAATACAACATGGCGGAACCTCCAAATAGCACATAGTGAGAGCTGGCTCTTAGATCTGCTTGCTGTATGGGGCATTATTAGCTGGATTAACCAACCACAGTTACACATTGGATTAGTGTGTAATCACTGTAAATAAAAAGCTATTTTAAAGCTATTCTAAATAAAGCTTACTGAAAGTTCAAATAAAAGCCTTGACATTTTCACATCAGGTCATTACTCTTTTGGCCTTTATGTGACTGATTTAAACAAACTACAGTAACACAATGAATCGGTGTGGTAGTTAAAAAGACGCTAACTGAAAGTTTCAAAATAAAAGTCTGCATATTCCTCTCGTGTTAGTGCACCGCCGTAGGCGGTGCAATAATATAAGCTTTTTAATGTTATTTATTTTCAAGATAGTGAACTGCCTTGCGCAGTTCACTATCTGCTTGCGCAGCAAGGCAGTTCATTACATTAGCACAAACATTAGCATTTCACTTCCTTTGACTAGTGTAACTAGCACTTTTACCTATAGTTAGCTTTTAGCAAATTTTCTCATTAATTAGACATGTTTAGTATAACCGAATGGAGTAGTAAAATTAAAACAACATGGTCCTGTTGCTCCACATGCTACTGCCAGCATTTAAGCTAACATTAGCATATTGGCTAATTTAGCTTATGCATCAATTTTAACATAATGAATGGTACAAGTACAGCTTAGTCAACATGCTTCTTCCTCTCCACAGGTTATTGACTACGTTGCAGCTTTCTTTAGCATTAATGCTAATTTTTAACATCATAACGCTGCATCAAAGCCGACGGGCACCTTTGGCATGCCCTTTAAATTTCTGCAGGAATTTCTAGTTATTATAACATCTTCTTCCATTACCGTTAATGCGGCTCGTACGCTGCGTGCCCACCCACAAAGTGGTATCAAAACGTGCGGCTCGTACCAAGAAGGGAGCTATTACTTTTATTGGGGATCGGAGTTAGGATGGCGACGTAAAAAGCGAAAAACGAGCAAAATTTCCAACTGCCGAAACCCTAGAGTGTACTGAAACCAACTGCCGCTTTTTAGAGTGAGGAACAGGGTGGAATTTTGACCCAAAAATAATTTTGAAATCGCTCTCATGGCCGCAAAACTTGTGCTATTGGTATGAAAGTTGGTCAGGAATAGCACCGCATGTCTGCTCCGGTAAAATGTTTCAAAATTCTCTAGGGCTTACGGTTTTCTGTCCAGGTGCTTCAGAGCAAAGTGATGGGACATGACAACTGACGCTTCATCCCCAGTGTTTTATATAGGTTTTGAGTTACTACAGATGGAGGGTGAACAGAATGTTAAATTACAGGCAGGGCAGAGTTTTCTTGGCATTATATCACTGGTTTAACCCAACCACTGTTACACATTGGATTAGTGTGGCCATTAAAATTAAGCTTACTGAAAATTTCATAATAAAAGCCTGTATATTTCTTTGCAGCCTAACTAACTCCTAACTAAAGCCTTGACATTTTTCACATCAGGTCATTACTCTTTTGGCCTTTATGTGACTGGTTTAAACAAACTACTGTAACACTATGATTTGGTGTGGTAGTTAAAATGAAGTTTACTGAAAGTTTCAAAATAAAAGTCTGCATATTCCTCTCAGTTAGTGCACCGCCAAAGGCGGTGCAATAATATTCACTTTTTTTACCTTTTTTTTCGCTCAGGATAGTGAACTGCCTTGCGCACAAGGCAGTTCATTAACATTACCACAAACATTAGCATTTGACCCACATATTAGTGCACCGCATAGGCGGTGCAATAATATTAAAGTTTTTTGTTATTTATTTCTCAGGAAAGTAAACTGCTTGCTGCGCAAGGCATTTACTGAAATAAATATCAATAAATATCTTGAGAAATAAATATCAGGGAAGACAAAAAGCCATCTCATACGCTTCAAACAGTTTTTGCATCGGCCATACGGATCTGTAGGGGAAGGGGTCGTTCAGACTGCTTTTTCATCAATTTGACTTTGTGTTTACATCAGTCATTTTAAAATAAGCATTTTACCCTTTTTGCTTTGTCTCTGGTTAGTATATGTACCTAAGTCTTTCTTAAAATGAGCATTTTAAGCTAAGACCCTGTTCCTCCTTCTACTGAAGACAACTCCTGCAGGTAAAAAAAATATTGTTACATCATATACCCCTAAAGAACAATACTATGATGCATTTTGAAATAATAACTTTGTATTTAGGGAAAATTACAATTGATCACAAAAAAAATTAATTAAATCTTTTAAAAAAAAAAAAGATTTAATTTAAAAATTATGAGCTTGCACACACCATATTTCTCTCATCAGTGCAATTACTGTGAATGAGTACAGATATGAATCACTGTACTATCGGAGACGACAAATAGCCCTCTCATACGCTTCAAACGGTTTTCGGATCGGCCTTACGGATCTTGAATGGGAAGGGGTCGTTCAGTGTGCTTGTTTTAGTGAAACTGGCTGGCTCAAACAGATAGAATTGTCTCCCCTGTGTGTCTCTCTTACAGCTGGCAACCCTGTGGCCTATTTACCATAGCAACCGGAACATGGCAACAGCTCCTGGGTCAGATAGCAAACATTCTATGGCAAACATACAGTTAAAGCAGAGGGTACTATTTAAGTGGTTTAACACAACCACTGTTAAACATTGGATTAGTGTGGCCATTTACAATGAAGCTTAATAATTTTTTTCAAAATAAAAGCCCTTGATCATTTTACATACTGCAATTGCTCTACTGGTGATTTAAAAACTGGTGTTACAAATTACTGTTACAGACTGGATTAGTGTAGCCATTGATTATGACGCTTACTGAAAATTTCAAAATAAAAGCTTTGGCCATTTTTACATCGAGCATTGTTCTTTTGGGCCTACATGACACAGTTGCACATTGAATTACCATAGTCATTAAAATGAAGCTAACTGAAAGTTTCAAAAAATAAGCCTGCATATTCCTCTCGTGTTAGTGCACCGCCGTAGGCAGTGCAATAATATTAGTGTTTTTTTATGTTATTTATTTCTCAGTATAGTGAACTGCTTGCACAGCAAGGCAGTTCATTAACATTAGCACAAACATTAGCATTTCACTTCTTTGACTAGTGTACTAGCACTTTTACCTATAGTTAGCTTTTAGCTAATTTTCTCATTAATTAGACATGTTTAGTGTACTGAATGGAGTAGTAAAATTTAAACAACATGGTCCTGTTGCTCCACATGCTACTGCCAGCATTTAAACTAACATTAGCATATTGGCTAATTTTAGCTCATGCATCAATTTTAACATAATGAATGGTACAACTACAGCTTAGTCAACATGCTTCTGCCTCTCCACAGTTAATTGACTACGTTGCAGCTTTCTTTAGCATTAATGCTAATTTTTAACATCATAACGCTGCCGTCAAAGCCGACGGGCACACTTTGGCATGCCCCTTTAAAATTTCTGCAGGAATTTTCTAGTTATAACATCTTCTTCCATTACACGTTAATGCGGCTCGTACCGCGCGTGCCCACCCCCAAAAGTGGTATCAAAACGTGCGGCTCGTACCGAGAAGGAGCTATTATTTTATTGGGGATCGGAGTTACGATGGCGACGTAAAAAGGAAAAACGAGCGAAATTTCCAACTGCCGAAACCCTAGAGTGTAACTGAAACCAACTGCCGCTTAGAGTGAGGAAAGAGTGGAATTTGACCCAAAAAATTTTGAAATCGCTCTCATGGCTGCAAAACTGTGCTATTGGTATGAAAGTTGGTCAGGAAATAGCACGCATGCTGCTCCGGTGAAATGTTTTCAAAATTTCTCTAGGGCTTACGGTTTTCTGTCCAGTGCTTCAGAGCAAAGTTATGGGACATGACCAACTGACGCTTCATCCCCAGTGTTTTATATAGGTTTTTGAGTTACTACAGAAGAGGGTGAACAGAATGTTAAATCTACAGGCAGGGCAGAGTTTTCTGGGCATTATATCACTGCTTTAACCCAACCACTGTTACACATTGGATTAGTGTGGCCATTTAAAATTAAGCTTACTGAAAATTTTATAATAAAAGCCTGTATATTTCTTTGCAGCCTAACTAACTCCTAACTAAAGCCTTGACATGTTTCACATCAATTCATTACTCTTTTGGCCTTTATGTGACTGGTTTAAACAAACTACTGTAACACTATGATTTGGTGTGGTAGTTAAAATGAAGTTTACTGAAAGTTTCAAAATAAAAGTCTGCATATTCCTCACGTTAGTGCACCGCCGTAGGCGGTGCAATAATATTCAGCTTTTTTTACCTTTTTTCGCTCAGGATAGTGAACTGCCTTGCGCAGCAAGGCAGTTCATTAACATTAGCACAAACATTTGCATTTGACCCGCCATTTTAGTGCACCGCCGTAGGCGGTGCAATAATATTAAACTTTTTTGTTATTTATTTGTCAGGATAGTAAACTGCCTTGCGCAGCAAGCCTTGACATTTTTCAATGACTCTTTTGGCCTTTTTGTGACTGGTTTAAACAAACTACTGTTACACATTGAAATGGTAAGGTAGTTAAAATGAAGCTTAATGAAAGTTTCAAAATAAAAGTGCATACTTCCCTGAGGTTAGTGCACCGCCGTAGGCAAAGAATGCCTGCTCCGGTAAAATGTTTTCGAAATTTCTCTAGGGCTTACGGTTTTCTGTCCAGGTGCTTCAGAGCAAAGTGACGGGTCATGACCAACTGACGCTCCTCCTCTGTGTTTAATATAGGTTTTTGAAAAATTACTGAGCTCTGCACACACCATATTTCTCTCATCAGTGCAATTCCTGTGAATGACCTACAGATATGAATCACGGTACTATGGGAGACGACAAATAGCCCTCTCATACGCTTCAAACGGTTTTCGGATCGGCCTTACGGATCTTGAATGGGAAGGGGTCGTTCAGTGTGCTTGTTTTAGTGAAACTGGCTGGCTCAAACAGATAGAATTGTCTCCCCTGTGTGTCTCTCTTACAGCTGGCACCCTGTGGCCTATTTACCATAGCAACCGAACATGGCAACAGCTCCTGGGTCAGAATACAAACACTATGGCAAACATACAGTTAAAGCAGAGGGCTACTATTTAAGTGGTTTAACACACCCACTGTTAAACATTGGATTAGTGTGGCCATTTACAATGAAGCTTAATAAATTTTTCAAAATAAAAGCCTTGATCATTTTTACATCCTGCAATTGCTCTACTGGTGATTTAAAAACTGGTGTTACCAAATTACTGTTACAGACTGGATTAGTGTAGCCATTGATCATGACGCTTACTGAAAATTTCAAAATAAAAGCTTTGGCCATTTTTACATCAAGCAATTGTTCTTTTGGGCCTTACATGACTGGTTTAACCAAACCACTGTTACACATTGAATTAGTGTGGTCATTAAAATGAAGCTAATTGAAACTTTCAAAATAAAAACCTGTATATTCCTCTCACATGAGTGCACCGCCTGCTCAGGATAGTGAACTGCCTTGCGCAGCAAAGCAGTTCAATAACATTAGCACAAACTTTAGCATTTCACCCCCCTTGACTATATGCTTCAAACAGTTTTTGGATCACTCTTGCAGTTCCTGAACAGGAAGGAGATGTTTGGACTGCTTTGTTCAGAAAAACTAACAGTTAGAATCTGTTTCTCTCTTTGTGTCTCACTCACACGATAGTTGAGCTGCTCTTTAGAATTACAATGACTGAAGGTCAGAACTACTCTCAAATATCACATAGGGATGAGCTGGCATTTAGATCTACTTGCTGTTTTGGTCATTATATTGGTGGAATATACAAACCACAGTTACACATTGGATAAGTGTGGCTAATTGAAATGAAGCTTACTAAAAATTTCAAAATAAAAGCCCCGACATTTTTCACGTTAGGTTATTGGTCTTTTGGGCTTTATGGTACTGGTTTAAACAAACCAGACTTGCACATTGAATTAGCGTGGTCCTTAAAATGAAGCTTACTGAAACTTTCAAAATAAAAGCCTGCATACTCCTCTCATGTCAGTGCACTGCCATAGGCGGTGCAAGAACTTTTTTTTTAACCTTTTTTTTCTCAGTATATTAGCACAAAGAGTAGCACTTCACTGCCCCCTAGTGCATTGCCTTGCGCAGCACACACACAGCAGTTGGCTGAGGATTAATTACTATAGAAGAACTACAACATGGTGGAACTCTCAGATACCACACATTAGGGCTGAGCTGGCATTTAGAACTACTTGCTGTTTTGGGCATTATATAGCTGGACTGTTACACATTGGATTAATGTGGCCATTAATCCAATGTGTAACAATTATGAAGCTTACTAAAAATTTCAAAATAAAAGCCTTGACATTTTTCACATCAGGTAATTGCTCTTTTGTGCTTTATGCGCATGGTTTAAACAAACTACTGTTACACATTAAATTGGTGAGGTAGTTAAAATGAAGCTTACTGAAAATTTCAAATTAAAAGTCTGTATATTCCTCAACTTTTAGTGCACCGCCATAGGCGGTGCAATAATATTAGTGTTTTTATGTTATTTATTTCTCAGGATAGTGACAGTTCATTAGCATTAGTACAAAAGTTATCATTTCACTGTCTTTCACTAATACACTAGCATTTTCACCTAAAGTTAGCTTTTAGCCAATTTTCTCATTAATTAGACATGTTTAGTGTGCTGAATATAGTAGTAAAATTAAACAACATTGTCCTGTTGCTCCACATGCTACTGCCAGCATTTAAGCTAACATTAGCATATTGGCTAATTTTAGCTCATGCATCAATTTTAACATAATGAATGGTACAACTACAGCTTATTCAACATGCTTCTGCCTCTCCACAGTTAATTGACTACGTTGCAGCTTTCTTTAGCATTAATGCTAATTTTTAACATCATAACACTGCGTCAAAGCCGACGGGCACACTTTGGCATGCCCCTTTAAAATTTCTGCAGGAATTTTCTAGTTAGGGGCATGCCATAGCAATGCATAAGGAGAGCAGTACTGACTTGCGAAGCAAGTCAGTACTGCCTCCATGCATTGCATGGCAGGCACCTATTGTTCTACACCCAATAGAATGTCTGTTTATTATTAGGGGCATGCCATAGCAATGCATAAGGAGAGCAGTACTGACTTGCGAAGCAAGTCAGTACTGCCTCCATGCATTGCATGGCAGGCACCTATTGTTCTACACCTAATAGAATGTCTCTTTATTATTCCATATTTTTCTTCCGTTACCGTTAATGCGGCTCGTACCGCTGCGTGCCCACCCACAAAAGTGGTATCAAAACGTGTGGCTCGACCCCGGCATTGGAGCTATTATTTTTATTGGGGATCGGAGTTACGACGGCGACGTAAAAAGCGAAAAACGAGCGAAATTTCCAACTGCCGAAACGTTAGAGTGTAACTGAAACCAACTGCCGCTTTTTAGAGTGAGGAACAGAGTGGAATTTTGACCCAAAAATAATTTTGAAATCGCTCTCATGGCCGCAAAACTTGTGCTATTGGTATGAAAGTTGGTCAGGAAATAGCACCGCATGTCTGCTCCGGTAAAATGTTTTCAAAACTTTTCTAGGGCTTACGGTTTTCTGTCCAGGTGCTTCAGAGCAAAGTGATGGGACATGACCAACTGACGCTCCTCCTCAGTGTTTAATATAGGTTTTTGAAACCTATCCCCAGTGTTTTATATAGATTTTTGAAAAATTACTCAGCTTAGTGCACACCATAGCAAAGCAAGGCAGTACATTTACATCAGTCTTTCCTACAATGAGCATTTTAGTTATTTTTTTCTCTCAGGTTAGTGGACTGCCTTGCGAAGCAAGGCAGTACATTTACCTCATTTTTAAAAAATGAGCATTATAGCTATTTTTTCTCTCAGGTTAGTGGACTGCCTTGCGAAGCAAGGCAGTACATTTACCTCATTTTTAAAAAAATGAGCATTATAGCTATTTTTTTCTCTCAGGTTAGTGAACTGCCTTGCGAAGCAAGGCAGTACATTTACCTCGTTTTTAAAAAAATGAGCATTATAGCTATTTTTTCTCTCAGATTAGTACATTTACATCAGTCTTTCTTAAAATAAGAATTTTAGCTATTTTTGCTGTCAATTTACACAGACCACTGAAGTGGACACTAATGCATCATAAAATACAATATCAATCACTTGCCATCACCTGCAAATGCAAGAAATTTTTTTTTAAAAATCCAATATTGCTGACAGACAAAAAAGCATGCTGATTGGTACTTTCTTCTGCTGAAGACAACTCCTGCAGGTAAAAAAATATTGTTACATTATATAACCCCTAAAGAACAATACTACTGATGCATTTTTGAAATAATAACTTTGTATTTGGGGAAAATTACAATTGATCAAAAAAAATTAAGTTAAATCTTTTTTTTTTAAAAAAAGATTTAATTTAAAAATTACTGAGCTCTGCACACACCATATTTCTCTCATCAGTGCAATTACTGTGAATGACCTACAGATATGAATCACGGTACTATCGGAGACGACAAATAGCCCTCTCATACGCTTCAAACGGTTTTCGGATCGGCCTTACGGATCTTGAATGGGAAGGGGTCGTTCAGTGTGCTTGTTTTAGTGAAACTGGCTGGCTCAAACAGATAGAATTGTCTCCCCCTGTGTGTCTCTCTTACAGCTGGCACCCTGTGGCCTATTTACCATAGCAACCGAACATGGCAACAGCTCCTGGGTCAGATAGCAAACATTCTATGGCAAACATACAGTTAAAGCAGAGGGCTACTATTTAAGTGGTTTAACACAACCACTGTTAAACATTGGATTAGTGTGGCCATTTACAATGAAGCTTAATAAATTTTTCAAAATAAAAGCCTTGATCATTTTTACATCCCGCAAATTGCTCTACTGGTGATTTAAAAACTGGTGTTACCAAATTACTGTTACAGACTGGATTAGTGTAGCCATTGATAATGACGCTTACTGAAAATTTCAAAATAAAAGCTTTGGCCATTTTTAAATCAAGCAATTGTTCTTTTGGGCCTTACATGACTGGTTTAACCAAACCACTGTTACACATTGAATTAGTGTGGTCATTAAAATGAAGCTAACTGAAACTTTCAAAATAAAAACCTGTATATTCCTCTCACATGAGTGTACCGCCGTAGGCGGTGCATTAATTTTTAGCTTTTTTGACCTTTTTATCGCTCAGGATAGTGAACTGCCTTGCGCAGCAAGGCAGTTCAATAACACTAGCACAAACTTTAGCATTTCACCCCCCTTGACTATATGCTTCAAACTGTTTTTGGATCACTCTTGCAGTTCCTCAACAGGAAGGAGATGTTTGGACTGCTTTGTTCAGAAAAACTAACTGCTACAAACAGTTAGAAACAGTCTGCATATTCCTCTCAGGATAGTGTACCGCCATAGGCGGTGGAATAATATTTGCATTGTTAAGTTTCCTTTTCTCAGGTTATCGAATTACCTGAGAAAAGGTATATTAACACAAAGAATAGCACTTCACAGCCTAGTGCATTGCCTTGGTCAGCACACACACAGGATTAATTACTATAGAAGAATTACAACATGGCGGAACTCTCAGATACCACACAATAGGGCTGAGCTGGGATTTAGAACTACTTGCTGTTTTGGGCATTATATAGCTGGACTGTTACACGTTGGATTAATGTGGCCATTAATCCAATGTGTAACAATTATGAAGCTTACTAAAAATGTCAAAATAAAAGTCTTGACATTTTTCACATCAGGTAATTGCTCTTTTGTGTTTTATGTGACTGGTTTAAACAAACTACTGTTACACATTGAATTGGTGAGGTTGTTAAAATGAAGCTTACTGAAAATTTCAAATTAAAAGTCTGCATATTCCTCAACTTTTAGTGCACCGCCGTAGGCGTTGGAATAATATTAGCGTTTTTTTATGTTATTTATTTCTCAGGATAGTGAACTGCCTTGCGCAGCAAGGCAATTCATTAGCATTTGTACAAAAGTTAGCATTTCACTGTCTTTGACTAGTGCACTAGCACTTTTATCTATAGTTAGCTTTTAGCTAATTTTCTCATTAATTAGACATGTTTAGTATACTGAATGGAGTAGTAAAATTAAACAACATGGTCCTGTTGCTCCACATGCTACTGCCAGCATTTAAGCTAACATTAGCATATTGGCTAATTTTAGCTTATGCATCAGTTTTAACATAAGGAATGGTACAAGTACAGCTTAGTCAACATGCTTCTGCCTCTCCACAGGTTATTGACTACGTTGCAGCTTTCTTTAGCATTAATGCTAATTTTTAGCATAAAAACACTGGCTCAAAGCCGACGGGCACACTTTGGCATGCCCCTTTAAAATTTCTGCAGGAATTTTCTAGTTATTATAACATCTTCTTCCATTACCGTTAATGCGGCTCGTACCGCTGCGTGCCCACCCACAAAAGTGGTATCAAAACGTGCGGCTCGTACCCAAGAAGGGAGCTATTACTTTTATTGGGGATCGGAGTTAGGACGTAAAAAGCGAAAAACGAGCAAAATTTCCAACTGCCGAAACCCTAGAGTGTAACTGAAACCAACTGCCGCTTTTTAGAGTGAGGAACAGGTGGAATTTTGACCCAAAATAATTTTGAAATCGCTCTCATGGCCGCAAAACTTGTGCTATTGGTATGAAAGTTGGTCAGGAAATAGCACCGCATGTCTGCTCCGGTAAAATGTTTTCAAAATTTCTCTAGGGCTTACGGTTTTCTGTCCAGGTGCTTCAGAGCAAAGTGATGGGACATGACCAACTGACGCTTCATCCGCAGTGTTTTATATAGGTTTTTGAGTTACTACAGATGAAGGGTGAACAGAATGTTAAATCTACAGGCAGGGCAGATTTTTCTTGGCATTATATCACTGGTTTAACCCAACCACTGTTACACATTGGATTAGTGTGGCGATTTAAAATTAAGCTTACTGAAAATTTCATAATAAAAGCATGTATATTCTTTGCAGCCTAACTAACTCTAACTAAAGCCTTGACATTTTTCACATCAGGTCATTACTCTTTTGGCCTTTATGTGACTGGTTTAAACAAAACTACT